>NC_137604.1:31203725-31443725 GCF_963280865.1 Gymnoscopelus braueri | reverse complement strand
TCTGAGACTTTTTCATAGATGCAGTGATTGAGCATCAGAACAGTAGGCCTATGACGCACACCAACTGTCGCTTTCAAGGTTGTGTGAGTGTGTGTGCATGTGTGTGTGTGTGTGTGTGTGTGTGTGTGTGTGTGTGTGTGTGTGTGTGTGTGTGTGTGTGTGTGTGTGCGTGTGCGTGTGCGTGTGTGTGTGTGTGTGTGAGCACACAAAAATAAATTTGGGAGCCTGACGTCCCCCCTTTTTTTGTAAAGATGAATCCTAAACGGTAACGTCAAATGCTGACAGAAGAGGTTACATTACTTATAATAAACACTTTTTTGAATAAACATTTATTGAAATATGTATTTGCCAATCCTCTCCTACTCAACATATGTACACATAATGGTTCCAAACATGTGCAACATTTACAGCAGCGCTACTCAACCCGCGGCCCGCGGGCCGCATGCGGCCCGAACGCAGCATCTTGGCGGCCCCCTCATGGTCAAAAAATAAAATAATAATAATATATATATATTTTTTTTTTCTAGCACAGGATAAAAATATACATTTCCGTTCAAATATATGGGTTGCTAAAACATTTTTAAAAAACAAACAGACAGACATACATACAGGTGCGTCAATTGTTACAGGTATAATGCATAGTTTTCAATGCGTCGCGATGCGACGCATTGTGAGCTTGTAGATCTGCTATTTCAATCTCTGGGAGTTGGCAACCCTAACCTTGCCATACCTTAGCTTTTGCTGAACTGATGCCACTGGACATACACACAAAATAAACTGGTACAGTGAAAAGAATATGATGTCAATGTACATTTTCTTGTGTGTTACAAAATCGAAAAATCCAAAATAGGACCGTCATTTTTATGGCGGCCCCTTGGACTTTTGGTATTTTGCTGAGTGGCCCCTGAGCCATCTTAAGTTGAGTAGCCCTGTTCTACACTATGGCATATACATGTATGGTTGTGTTTAAACATAGTACATACAGACTTCTGTTTAAACATAGTGTATGGTTGTGTTTAAACATAGCACATACAGGCTTCTGTTTATGGTTGTGTTTAAACATTGTACAATACATGTATGGCTGTGTTTAAACATACATAGTACAATACATGTGTGGTTGTGTTTAAACATAGTACACACGCCACTTAAACTATAATTTCTTGTCAAATACCGACAAAAGGTGTTTGTTCATCTATGACCAGTGGTGGACAGTAACGAAGTACATTTACTTGAGTACTGTACTTATGTACATGTTTTGAGTATCTGTACGTTACTTGAGTATTTGTATTTTTGTATACTTATGATTTTGACTCTGCTACATTTCAAAGACAAATATTGTACTTTTGACTGCACTAGGAAAAAAGTTAGGAATTAGGAATTAACCACTTAAGCCCTATTTCAAATATATTTCAAATGTAGTGAAAATAGCACATCAACAAGCTCACAACGTGTCGCATCGCAACGCGCTGTGAGCTTGTAGATCAACTATTTTCACTATTATTGATATTATTTGAAAAATGTCTGGAAAATCTTTGAAGTTTTTAACCCATTTAGACCTGTTACACCTTTACATTGTTATACCTTTTAAGCTGGGAACGCCTCTGTGTCATTTTAGTTGATATCGATGTTGGACAGAAACCTCTTATCTCTATATTCTAACTTTTTAATTTTTTCCTTAATTAATGCCCTATACTTGATCATACAACAGCCAGCGTCACACAAAATTATCAAAATTGGCAGATTCGCAAGCTCGAAATGCGGCTCGAAGTGCCGCGTTTTGAGCTAGTAGATCTACTGCTTAATTTTTTTTATTTGAATCCTGAAAAGTCACAGTTTTTGACATACTGGTTTCCACCCGACAGAGACGATATAGCAACATATTATTATTATTTTCCTCTTCTTTTTGGAAGTTTTTCAGAAAACAAGCAACTTTCACTTGTATATTTGACCAGGAGTATCTATACTTTGACTCAAGTACTGGAGTTGAGTACTTTGTCCAAGACTGCCTATGACATTCCAAGACGCTATGGATTCATGTGTTTATATATGCAGTGGTGTAAAAAGTTCTCAAATTCTTTACTTAAGTAAAAGTACCAATACTGCAATATAGAAATACTCTGTTACAAGTAAGAGTCCAGAATTCAAAATTTACTTGAGTAAAAGTACAAAAGTATTGGCATCAAAATGTACTTAAAGTACCAAAAGTAAAAGTACAAAAATATTTGAAAATAGCAGATCTACAAGCTCACAACGCGACGCGTTGTGAGCTTGTAGATCGGCTATTTTCAAATAGCCTAGGTATAAAATAGGCCTAAAGTGGTTAAAGTATGTTTCATAATATAATAATTTATATCTGAAAAGTAACTAGTAACTAAAGTTTTCAAATAATTGTAGTGGAGTAAAAGTACAATATTTGCCTCTGAGATGTAGTGGATTAGAAGTAAAAGTATTGTAAATTGGAAATACTCAAGTAAAGTACAGATACCTCAAAATTGTACTAAAGTACAGTACTTAAGTACATGTACTTAGTTACTTTCCACCACTGTATATATGTAGGTTTGTGTTTGTACAACATAGGGTTGATAAATCAAAGGAAACATATGAGTGACACAACAGCATCAATCCTCTTCTTTCTGATTTTCTCTGTTGGTTTAGTGAGTTCCTCAGCTATGAGAAAACTCTTAGCTTGCTGAAAATGCTATCTAAAGTAAGAATATACCCTTCCAATTACACATCTAGTAATTATAGATAAGGGATTTTATTTGTTATATTAACACTGACGATTTCACTTTATTTTATTGTGTTACTTTTTTACCAGAAAGAGGACAGGCACTAGGGCAGTGGACACTGGTTCTCAATATTGGGTCCCTTAGGGTCCATTTGGTTTCATTTGTTTACACTCTCAGAGTTCAAACTGATGATTTTACTGTTCAGATTGCAGTCCCAAAGACATAAAAATCATATCAAATTGGGGTCCGTGGCCTAATGCAAATCAAACTGGGGGTCCTTGAAAAGAAAAAGGTTGAGAATGATTGCACTATGGAATTACAGGCGGATGTTTGTCCTCTAGTGTTGTTGAGATAGTGTTTTACACCCTATAGAACACAATAAAATGGGTTGATGACTAATTGATGTCATCGACTCAAAATAAAAGATTCTGCGTGTTGAGCACTCAGAGAGAAAGTTCAGAACATGAGCATGGCCGCGCATCTAAACCACCAATAACCATGAGCCACTGAGGCAGCAGACAGGAGGAGCAGGGGAATTGGTAATGGAGCGGTTTTATTTGTGTGTGCGTGTGTGTGTGTGTGTGTGTGTGTGTGTGTGTGTGTGTGTGTGTGTGTGTGTGTGTGTGTGTGTGTGTGTGTGCGTGTGCGTGTGCGTGTGCGCGTGAGTGCGTATGTGTGTGTGTGCGCTTATGTGTCTCCTATCTTTCCCTTCGTTACCAGTTCACCCACCATGGTGTCATTCAGCTCTCAACAGCAATCCCATAATAACACCATGTGGCTGAGACGGTCCCCAATTCCCGCAATGACATCACAGGGCTGTGGGCAAGAATAGTTGCATCGTGTAAATGTGTGACTGCGTTGAATGAAGAGTGTGTACGTGCCTGTGCATACATGTATGTGTGCAGTCAGTAGCCTATGTCACATGACACGTACTGTACATTGGCATGTGTGTCAGCCTGACGTCAAAACTCCTACAATCTATATTTAACCTGTTAGTGGGAGAAAGACTTGCATCATTTCGTAGGTGTCTCGTTAAACTGTATTTATAAACTGAAATAAAAATGGTGTCTACCTGGCAGATGAAGCTGTCTCTCTAATTTGAAGGGAGACAAAGAGATATACACAGCCAGGAACTGCAGGGGGACCCCATGCTGGAGGCAGGTGAAGGTTTGCCTGCCTTCAAGTTGAATGGAAATGTAAAATAAATGCAGGAATGGGAAAGAGTGGGAAACTAGAAAAATGGGCTCCTAGGATTACAGGTCTCCGCCAGGCCAGGTAGTAGAAGTCAATCTTAGCCAATCAGGATACAATATGAAAAATCTGACAGGTCTGTCTTGATGACATGACTATAGAGATAATGTGTACCGATTAGCGTGATGTTTGGAAAAATATGTAGGAGTAATAGAACAAAAATTGTTTAGCAAAAATTGGCCTCCAGGCGGCGCTATTCACCTGCTTCCTAGGCTGTGTGTTTTCCACTTCCTGTCGATTTCATTGGATATCATTGGTCATCTGACCAGTTTCATTGGATTTCATTGGATCAAATCGACAGGAAGTGGAAAACACACAGCCTAGGAAACAGGTGAATATAAAAATGGTGGCCCAGGTTTTTCCTTGGCCTCTACACACACACACACACACACACACACACACACACACGTGACACTCTGCCAGGCTGAATGGATAGATTTTCACATAGCACAGACATGAGATAATGACATTAAACATGCTATGGTATGTTCTGTTGGGGACAAATGCTGACAAATGAATGCTAATGCTTATGAAGTAGCCTATGTTCATAATAATATGATATGTCATGAGCAATAATTCCTGAAAACTTCTGGGTATTTTGCGGTTTGCTACAGTAACTGTTCTCACTTCTCAGTGATAACATTATGTGATAACAGTAAGTGGAGTGCAACATTACATTTTCATATTACATTGTGGAAGTGCTTTTTAAATATTTAACAACAGTCCTAGAAAAGCAGGGAACAGAACTAAATAATTGAATGATGAATATCCATATAAAAGAAAGTGCTTGTTAATGCAGAAGAATGAGTCACTGTGCGATAGATAGATAGATAGATAGATAGTTGATTGATTGGTTGGTTGATTGATTGATTGATTGATTGATTGATTGATACTATAAGGAAAATGTGTTCAAGCAATGAGAATCTAAAGAATCAGACAGATCACATAGAGCAGTTCGAGAGAGCCTTTATTAGGGTTCAGGGAACATGTGGCTTCAGGATCCCAGTACAATGACTTGGAGAGAGCAGAGCAGACCACCGACCCCAAATCTCTTTACAGACCCCTGTTGAGGTCAACTCCTCCCTCTCCATATCAGAACCTCCACCACAAACATGCGCGCGCCCACACATGCACACACACACGCACACACAAACACACACCCCACAATCAGTCACATGATAGGCTGAGTGAAAGTTGAAGAGGGGTTAAGGATGGTGGTATTAGAAAACCAAGTATGTGAGGGGAAAAAGGGAGGGGAGGGGAAGGGAAGTGAAGATGAAGGGGGGGCTGACAAACAGAGATGGTAAAAAAAAGAGGGTAAATGGAGAGAATAAGGAGGGTTTATTGTTAGACCTGAACTCAGTGGTCCCTCAATGGTTTCCCAGCTATGGGGACAACAGCATGCTTGGCTCATCATCACATGCGTTTAATCAGCACTTGATCACATGTTTCACCAAGAACAACCCTCTAAATCCCTCTCCATCTCTGACTTAAATAACCAGGGGACTTCAGGGCTGAGGAGCACATTATCACACCCTCTCTCTCCTCCTCTCTTTCTTCGCCCGGCCTCCTCCCCCTCCATCTCTATGCCCGCCATCTCCCTCCATCTCTCCTCCGCCGCCTCTCTTCCTCGCCCTCAGTGGATTTCACTTGGCAGACATGGTGTAGCAGCCGTGCTGGTGCCACTGCATGTCGCGGATACGCCTCATGGACTGCATCTGGGGGCAGCGGGCACCGAACTCATTGAAATGCCTGTACTCGCCCTTCTCCAGCAGATACTGGCTACCACGGTATCCAGGGAACTGGTAACCCACCCAGCTGGTGAAACAGAGAGGGAGAGAGAGGGCAGAATGGGTATAGGTAGTTAGAAACAGAACGGTCACAGAGACCGAGAGTATGGAGAAAGAGAAGTGGTGGAGGATGTTTTCGATTGCGGAAAACTAGAAACAACAGGAGATAACCCACTGAAAAGGTGATTGCTTCAGAGCTCCTGCTTTCCAAGCAGCAGGTAGTGTTTAGAACAAAGTGATCACACCAGACTGAAACTGTCAAGATGTCACACGTCTCGATGTGTAGACACAGATAGACTGCTGAGCTGTGACGTCTATGACACTCTAGCAGGTAGCAGTCGATAAATAAGCTCTATTTTTACATACGTATCCTCCCAGACAAACAGCTATAGCGGCAGGTCAGATATCCTGTTGGTGACTACACATCTGTTTTTCTGATTATTATGTTGTGATTTTTTTCCCCGTAGTCATTGCCAATTCCTCTACTTGTTGGTCATGGGGAGAGGGTAGACAATCACATGTCTCCTCCAATACAGAGCCATGTCTTTTCATCTTAACAGTGGGGAGTTTCACCAGAAATGCTTAACGCGTGTGGAAGATCTGTATGTTACCGTTCAGTCTATGTTTGTTGCTTACTTGTTACCCTACTTTGTAGCTTATCCTACTCGTAGCACCAAACATCACTAATTCCTTGGTCACCCTGTTGTTATTTGACAAATGTTTATGGCACTTGCCCTTTTTAAAGTCACTCTGGATAAGAGCATCTGCTGTACGCCTAAACAAGGACGACTCACGTTCCGCAGCTAACGATGATGCTGGCCACCCTGTCAGTGAAACCATAGGCGAACAGGCTGGGGACGTCATCGTCCATGATCTCCATCTTACGGCCCTTGAACTCTCCCACCTCGTACAGGCAGATCTTGTGCTTCTCGGGGTCCTGGAAAAGAGAGAGAGAGGGGGGGGGGGGTTTAGTAAGAGGAAGGATAATAGCCTCTAAAGTTTGATTTATACTG
Organism: Gymnoscopelus braueri; assembly: GCF_963280865.1. NCBI lineage: Eukaryota > Metazoa > Chordata > Actinopteri > Myctophiformes > Myctophidae > Gymnoscopelus > Gymnoscopelus braueri. The sequence goes on along the minus strand of NC_137604.1, from coordinate 31,436,942 downwards.
TACTTGGCTACACGCCAGTGTCGTGCCATGGAGTGAGGCGTTGCAAGCTTGTAAACGTGATATTTTTGGTGCGCGACACCGGCACGCAATGAAGTATAATGGCCCTTTCAAGCCAGGATAGACAAAAAGATGGTTTACCATGCGGACGGGCCTGAAGGACAGCAGGTAGTCATTCTTCTGGCAGTTGCTCCAGGAGTCCCAGCGGGGGTACTCTCCCTTCTCCAGGATGAACATCTCCCCACAGAAGTTCATCTGCTCAAAACCCACAAAGCTAGGGGGAAAGGGGAAAGCGGTGCATCAGTGAAATTGTTGTTTTAACTGTACTGTACTGTATATAACACAAGCAGTTACAGTACTCCAAGGTTTTATTGCTATGAGCCAATTAAAAACTTGCTTCATTCAGGAGTCAGGACAACAAAGAAATTAGGAAATGAAGTACTGTAGGTCCCAAACTGGATCCCAAACTAGGACATAATGTGGTCAGTATATTACGTAATTGCTTTAGCCACCAGGGAATCCGAAATCTACTTGCATTTCTGACCTAATGCCTAATTTGTCTTTACTTGAAAATCTGTTCTTGTAGGAAAGCAACATCGTCGTGTGATGTAGTATAAATGAAGCTTTACAGAGTTGGTATGTTGGGGGGGAGGTTACTCACGGTCCACAGTCAACGCGCAGGGAACGCACCCTGTCCATTCCAAAGTCACACACGTTCACACACTCGCCGTTGATCTCAAAACAGCGTCCCTGGAAGTTCTCCTGATCATACACACTCATCTGGGGGGGACAGAATATTATAGAAAGCAAGAGGTTTAACGAGGCAATGACAAAGAAAGGAAGGTATGGGAAGACAGTGAAAGCTGACCATATTCACACAGCAGGCCATTATTTTCCCACCACGATTATGAGATAAATGGCTGCTATATGTGAGAGATTCTGGGAGGAGTGATTAAGAATAAGCATGGTGCGATGGCTTTGCCCTAGTCACAGCTTTCACTTCAAAGGAGGACCTCTTTGAAGAGAAAACCATACATGGTCTTGTGTCACTTCTGTTGGTCCAACGCCTCCACATATAGCTATGGCAACTGTAATGTTTGAATCTGAAATCTTTGTATATCATGCTGTGCAGGTGACAGCTGCGAGATTGAGCGAGGGTGTTTGCATTTGTGAGTACATTATGTTTGTGTGCATGCACAAGGTGTAATCCAATCCAAATGAAGTACTCACAATTGTCAGGTGTGTGTGTGTGTGTGTGTGTGTGTGTGTGTGTGTGTGTGGGGGGGGGGGGGTATACCTTGTAGGACATCATGCCCATCTCAGTCCTCTTGCCCTGAGCAGCTTTCCCGTCAGTCTGGGAAGCAGCCTTAGACTTCTCTCCTCCAGCAGACATGATGACTGGATTGAAGAGAAGAGAAGAGAAGAGAAGAGAAGAGAAGAGAAGAGAAGAGAAGAGAAGAGAAGAGAAGAGAAGAGAAGAGAAGAGAAGAGAAGAGAAGAGAAGAGAAGAGAAGAGAAGAGAGACATTCATACATTGATAATTATACCCGAGTCAAATCAATATATTGTCCACTGGTGAACTCTTTTGGGATTTTTAGGATCTCCCATATTTAGAACTAATTAGAGGTATATGGTAGTTACAAAACGTTTGATACCTATATGATACATTTGTATCATAAAGGAATATCTTTTGACTTAGCTTATACATTAGCACTAGTACAGCTTAATATAATTTACTGTGTACAGATCTACTTTATGGTAATTATGGTAAAAGTATTCTTCTTTTTAAACTGTAACTTTAATGTTGCCATTTTTTCCCGATACTTTCCGATTTTCCGTACTATATGTAAAAACTTGATGACTGCAACTCTGCATGGTGTAGTTTTGAAACCAATTTAGCTATGATGCTACATTCTACTTTTACACTGGCAAACATCAGTACCGTAACTTTGGAATAAACTAAAAGGCCTAAATGCATCAAGCACAGTTCTATTTCATTTGCTTTTGACATCTGTTTTGACCGGTATAATTGACCTTTGTCTAATCTTTTTGTTGTAATTGTAATTTACTCTTCTCTAAATTGCCCCTTTAGTTTATCTCTTTCGCTCATTCTGCCCCCTCCTCTCCCATTCTTTCTATCTCTCTTCCTTTATGTTGATTGACTACTGTCTTACCTGAGGCAGTATGTGCGTACAAGAGTAGATACGGGGCTGAGAATGGTGGTCTGTGTGTAGGTGCCCTGGGCCTCTCACCGCTTTTATATGCTGGCGCTTAGAGAGAGAGGATTATAGACATAGAAACAAAGTCGCTGAGCTCACAGCCCCATAGAATAGAATGACCCCATCATCAAAGAGAGAGAGAGAGAGAGAGACAGAGAGAGAGAGGCAGAGACAGAGACAGAGACAGAGAGACACAGAGAGACAGAGAGAGAGAGAGAGAGAGAGAGAGAGAGAGAGAGAGAGAGAAAGGGTGAGGGAGGCAGAGAGAGACAGGGGTAGAATGGCAGAGAGAGGGGACAGAAACAGAGAGAGAGACTGGGAGGTAGAGAAAGAGACAGGCAAGAGACATGGAGAGCAGAAGAAACCGTATGATAGTTGATATTGATGAATGATGATGAATTACAGCCCTCATTATTTGACTGATTTACTATTTATTTCACAAACTGATGAATGGATTTACCTGATTGGATACATTTCAGACACATTATTACAGCTGCAAATCAAAATACAAAGCTATGGTGAAAATCATGTTATACTGCTGCATCCAAAATTGTAACCATAATTAATTCAGGTCCGGTATTTTTATTGGTTAATTATTTGCTTTTATTTGTGTTTGTTGAGAACTTGTGCCAAGCAAACTAAAGCTCATAATCACATACCCAGCCATTATTTGACCTGGTAGAGTGTATGCATATACTAGTTCTTTCCTGAAAGATTACAGATATAGTTGTTATGTGAGGTAAGAAACCCTAGGAGGGCTTATAAGAGAACTTCACCGTTTACATTATATACAATTAGAATGTATTAATATTATTAATATTTAAAAAAAACAGATAAGAAAATAAGACAACAAAAATATAAAAGTACATACTGAGCAGAAAAGACAAAGACAAAAACATAAGACAAAGCAAAGACATAATGCTAACTCATGTGAAATAAGAAATGAAATGAAAATGAAAAGAGGTTTTATGTGACAATATAAATGTATTAATAGGGTGATAAGCTGCTGTACTTTCCCTAGGGATAATACACAGGTGCAGGCACGTGGACACAGTGCCCGAGCACCTACTTTTATGCCTATAATTCTTTCGTTTATATTTGTCTTGCCAAACCACAGTTGCTATCTGCCCTTGCTCTCATTCAATTCAAAGGCAAGTCCAGGTTGTTTTGTTTTCCCTTCCAGATAAGTCTGGTTTTAGAAAGAAACAAGGAACTGGCGTGCTCAACTCAAAGTTATTCAGAGTATGTTGGGTGTCAACCCAAAAGTAACAAATTAACAATTTAATAACGCACAGCAGCAGAAAAGGAAACGTCCCTAGACGTCCCTGACACGTGGATGTGAAGTAAGGGTTTAGGACATGGCTAGCACATCTCATGCACAGCAAGCCCAACAGTGTGAACTACATTCTGTTAATAGGCTCTTTGACCGGTTAATCAGCTAAACTTATTAGGGCTTAATTATTTTTAGGGTATTAATAATTATCATCCATGTTTAAAGAAGCAAATTAAACTATATTATTTTGTCTGGTGTTCATTCTGGTCCCCTCTTCTGGGACACCAAAGATAGAAATGCAGGGTGATGGGTCCACATTCAGTGCTAATATTTCGGAAATAATATCAAAGAAAGATCTCCAGTATTCCGTCAGGCTTGGGCATGACCAAAACATATGAGTCAGATCGGCTGGTGCCTGAGAGCATCTGTCACAGGCATCAGAGAGATCTGGGTATATTCTCGATAATCTAGCTTTGCTATAATGTATCCTATGAAGTACTTTGAATTGAATGAGACATAGTCTCGCACAAGAAGAGGCTGAATTAATAGTTTTTAATGCGGCATCCCAAAATGTGTCTGACAAAGTGATGCCCAGTTCAGATTCCCACCCGCCTTGATCTTAATCAAAGCGGGAGGGGTCGGTGCCGATAAAAGTTCATATAAAAAAGAAATGTGGCCTTTTGGCAATTGAGTAGCTGGTAGAATATGGTCAATACCCAAAGCCGGCGGATTCTGTGGAAATGATAAAGTATTGTGTCTAGCAAATACGAAATACGAAATAGAAAATATCTGAATAGATCAGAGTGTTGAAGGTTAACTATATCACGTATGCATACTTTTGCTTGCCTGGGTCTAGATTGTCCTTCAGTAATGAATATTATTTTCTTCTTGGAAATTATTGTTATCCAGCATGCACGTTTTTGTTCTTTTTTGTTTGTTTGTTTGTGTTTGTTTGTTTGTTCATTTGTTTGTTTGTTTGTTTGTTGGAGTGGTTTGTGTGTGTGTGTGTGTGTGTGTGTGTGTGTGTGTGTGTGTGTGTGTGTGTGTGTGTGTGTGTGTGTGTGTGTGTGTGTGTGTGTGTGTGTGTGTGTGTGTGTGTGTGTGTGTGTGTGTGTGTGTGTGTGTGTGTGTGTGTGTGTGTGTGTGTGTGTGTTTCTGTAAAGTGCCACTCTCACCATGAGTGACATCTGTCCTGAAGGAATTCACCATGTCAAACATAGATGAAGATCAGCGACCAAACTGGTGCAGATGGTTTGGTAAAATTATTGAGGATAACTGAGGATACACTGGAGTTTATCCAGATGCAAAGTAACACCAACACATATGTGTGAATAAATAATTTTATTATGGTATAGAATAAACAAATAATCACTCAGAATTCACCTTTCCTCAAGGTTATGCAACTGAGGTTGGATACTGATATTTCTCTATTCTTTACCCATTTCTGTCTTTCTTTTTCTTTTTACACCTTTTTCTCCCCAATATAGTCATTATGCCAATGAATTCCTCTCACCACACACATTTCTGTGTGTTGTCACTGCTGTTGTATCCTACTGTCTCACCTGTCAGTGAGGCGCACAATTACAAAAAATATCGCCCTCCACCCCCGGCTTCCCTTTCACCGAACACAGGCCAATTGTGTTCGTATAGATGCTCGACAAAGCCGGATGCACCGCGATGGATTCGAACCCCTAGACTCCATGCGCGCACGCACACACACACACACACACACACACACACACACACACACACACACACACACACACACACACACACACACACACACACACACACACACACACACACACACACACACACACACACACACACACACACACACACACACACACACACACACACACACTCAGAGACATTCAGAGACATTGGCGATAACAGGAGCACAACTTCCTGTGAGGAGTAGTCAGGGCGGCAACATAATTAGTTTCGATGGGCCTCGTACATTTTATGACCTCTCACAAAATATTGTGAGAGGTGTTGTATGGGTCTAATATAGTGCCTGCCGGCACTGGAAAAATAATAATGAGAAAAGCAATAAACCAAGGAAAACAAGGATCCAGAGGTTCAGTGTAGGTTCAGTGTAGCCATAGATATGAGGCAACATGTCACTTCAATCCCCGGTGAACAGTTTCAGGGCAGGGAAGCAAATTAATCAAGACAGCGAACTTCTGCCAGAAATGAATACAGTTGTGGCCACAACATACAAGTGGTTCACCCCAAGTCCGGTTTTCTTCAAGTATCTGCATGACATAGGTGGCCGCCTCTTTAGGAGACAAGAAGTAAGGTTGGAGTCTATTAATTCCAATGGGAGAGTCAACGTAAACACAGCTTCTGATTGATTCTTTAGCCCTCTAACTAAATATTGGACCCAATCGTCACAAGCCACACAATCTTCTGACACTAAAATGTTGTTTTAGTTTTTCTTTGTTATTGACCTTTCTCTGTCCCAGCAACACACTCTGGCAATATCTAGCACCAGTAAACATAGGACGTTCTTGAGATCTGCCATCAGACGGAGCCCACTTAGGAGACCATTTGCCTGCGGAGCTAGCTCAGACAGACAACTCAAGGCAGCGCGCCAAACCCTGATCAGGTGACCTTTCCTGCCTACCTGATCATTCCTCACTTCCTCTCGCTGCTTGCTGAGTTGCTCTGCTGCTGCTGCCCAATTGCCTCGCTGTCTGCTGCTGCCCTGTGAAGTTTTTCAATCCCACTGCCTCCCCAGCATCCACCAGGACTCTGTTTCTATTTTCCCCTTTGGGGTCTGAATTCATTCCCTGTAATTTTATTTGGCATAACACTTAATTGTAAAATGTTCATGCTGACAGGGAATGAATAGAGACAGAGCCCTGATGCGAAACTATGCTTCAGATATCTATGGTCAATTTGACCATAGATATCTGAAGCATAGTTCAGATATAGCATAGTATCAATAAAAAGATTATCAATTATTTATAACAAATAAAATTAATTCAAACCACTGACTGAACCATAAGTTATGAAGGTAACCCTTGGTTTGTGAATTCATGATTCACAAAACCTGGGTCTTCGTAACCTAAAGTTTTGTTTCATCTTATAAGGTCACTCATTATGGGAAAAAGATATGGAAACTCCCATGGCATGAATTGCCCAGAAGACCATGCGGCCTGCCAGTCCTGGGAGGTCGCATGACCCCGAGGGCCGGGGCGTACTGTGCATCCGCCGACCACTCGCACCGGGACACTGACTGTTTGTCCCGCCATCACAATACTCCACCGGGGTATTAGTGATGGCGGGCTCATGGATATGGATATGCAATATACCTGGCTGCGATGGGGGTTACATTATTTTTTATTATTATAAACATTATTATTATACCATGCAGTCACACACACAACAATTAACAGCTACTGACTGAGGCACACAACTGTGAACATAAAGTCTGTCGCGCATCATCTTTGGCGGGCTGCTGGGCAACCTGTAGGCTATTCTGCTGGCCCCACTGAAAACCCCCTGAAAAAGCCGTCCGAGAAGTGTGTGTGTGTGTGGGTGGGGGGGGGGCACAGGCACTCTCCGGCTCAGTCCCCAACTACCATGCTGCGCGTTTCTTTCTCCGCTCCGAGCGTCTGTCGGCTACTGTGTGGGCAGTCGCCACTCCTCAGACGGGGGAGGGGGAGGGAGTCTGCTTCTTGAGGTTACTTCAGGTTGTGGGCCTCTGGCTGCCGCTGAATCTTGGCCTGATGCAGCAGGGCCTCTTTGGGATCCTGAACTACCCTTGAGCTGCTGCTGCTTGCGCAAAGGTTCAGCGTTGAAGCTGCGGAGGGGGCTCCTTCCTGAGGAAACACGTTACCAAGGTCTCCCCATCCTTCTTTTCTTCGCAGTGATGCAGCATTATGTAGCAGGGTATTGCCTAACAGACCAGAAGGGCTCACCTCTGCGTCGAGCATAATCCTCTCAACCTCATTGAGCCAGGTGATTGTGGCTGATGTGGGAGCGTCTTCAGCTCGAGTGTGCATGTTGAATCCGTACTTCAGGAGGATGCGTCGAGGGCTCTCAAGGCAGTTGAAGAACAGGCATAGGGCTCTCTTTGCCAGAGAGGACTGCTGTATGTCGGCCATGGCAGAAAAGGTGGGCTCAGTGAGCAACTGGGACCTCTGACCCAGATGGGCATCGGGCACGGCATATGGAGCCGTCGCAGCTCCTTTGCCTTCTCACACTCCCAGACATGGGGACTTAGCAAAAGGGTGGTGTACAGTCTTTTCCAGCCTCGTCTCGGACTCCTTCCGACAGTGAGGAAAGACGGACATTATCTTCTTTGTGGCCTGCGAGGCCTTCGGGCACTCAGTCTGTCATAAGCTGACACAAGTCTGCCTTGTGACGCTCACCACAGGCCACAGGAGGTTTAGCTCTGCACAAGCAGCTTCACTGGGTCATATGCCCCACGTTCCAGCTGGGCCTTTCCCTTCACAGAAGTAGCCGGGATCATTTAAGGTGTGGGGGATGGAGGGTTGTTCTATTGCCTGTGGGGGGAGGAGGACTTGTGTAAATATCATAAAACCATAAATAAACACTTCCTGGCTACTGGCAAATATTGAGGCTATAGGCCCATCTGTCTCTGCATATTTAACACATAAGGGCCACAATAAAGATGTTTTCATCCGATATTCAGTGTGGATTTGATGTGAACTGTCGCTGTTATTATTATTATAGGGTGTAGTCATTGTCACGTCAATAACATATCTCCAAAAGTCCTACATTCACTTTGTAGATGTCATAAGAAAGAAAACATCATAATGCCTTTTACTGTAAGAAGTGCATGTTTATCCCGTCAGTTTAGCACTTTAGAGGGGCATGCAAAAAGCAAGTGCAAAACAGCACTGTCTGGAATCTCTCCTGTTATGGGGTCAGTCAGTGTACCTGCCGGGGGTGGGGGTGGGGGTGGGGGGGGGGGTTTGCAAGTCTATGGCAGGGGCTCATTGTCACATAATGTTTCTAACATGTACAGTAGATCTTGTCAATTGTTGTAGACGTGAATGATATAATTTCAACTAGGCTATAGCTCCATGGACCGAAACATGTGGAATGTGTTTTTAATTTGTTTGTATAATATATTATGAGGGATACATTGCCAGCTATTTTACACTTTCCTCAAATAAACTCAGAAAGGGTTCCAAAATGTCAACGTCAAACCCATCTCATTCTCTGCGTGACAATGGTCAGGGCTATCCTGACCATTGTCACGCTATACGATAGCACTGCTGACCTATACGAATAGGCTAACAACAGTGTAGGTCCCAGCGCGGGCCCCCCATTCATTCCCATGGCGGCCACGCGCCTGGCCTGTCCCCGGTGAAGGGCCCGTTGTGCTATATGATGTGCTGAGTCGACACTAGGCCCCATCATACCATTACACAGGGAAACACAAAGAGTGTGTCAAACACACTGGCGCGCACACGAGCCCTTTTACGCACAAACATGCAGTGGTGGAAAAAGTACTCACAGTTTTTACTCAGGTAAAAGTATCAATACTGCAATGTAGAAATACTCTGTTAAGTAAAAGTCCGCAATTCTAAATTTACTTGAGTAAAAGTACAAAAGTACCAAAGGTAGAAAATACTCATTATGCAGAATGTCCCATTTCACACAAATGTATAAAAATCATTTGAAAATAGCAGATCTACAAGCTCACAATGTGTCTCATTGCAATGCATTGTGAGCTTGTAGATAGGCTATTTTCAAATTGCCGAAATCAGTGGGTAATGTATGTTTTGTGGGGGGGGGGGGGCAACAGAAAATGGCCCGCAGTCAGTCTGAATGTGCGCGGCAGCGCGCAGGAATGTACAGTACTATAGCCTGCACTCACACAATCGTTTACGGCACGGGGGAACGCGCACGCGCGCGACCCCAAAGGGTGACCGTTGGACGCGCGCGGCCGACGTCGGTATAAAACTGAAGCGCCAGATTCCCACCAAAGTCTGTAAAAAGGATTGGCGCGTGCACAAGGAGAGAGGAGGCGATACAGGTAAGACCCTCAGGAGATGGATCACACAGGGTGGGCCTTTTTGACATGCTTCTGGACGTCACCATTATGGATCTATTACAGGGATCTTCAACGTTTTTCAGGCCAAGGACCCCCTAACTGAGAGAGAGAGATGAAGCAGGGACCCCCACTACCTATTATATATTGCAGATTAAACCATGTCATAGATTTCATAAATAGTATTCTGCTCTAGATTCAGGGGTCTTCAACCTTTTTCAAGCCAAGGACCCCCATAACTAAGAGATCTTCAACGTTTTTCAGGCCAAGGACCCCCTAACTGAGAGAGAGAGATGAAGCAGGGACCCCCCCCCCCCCACAACATATTGTATTTGTGTTAAATGTGTGTTTTCAGACATTTAACCCACTTAAACCTGGCTTCAATACTTTGTAAACTTGACCGTTGGCTCGGTACTTGGTCTGCTCTTTTCTCCCTCTACACCAAACCTTTGTCTAAAATAGCCGATCTACAAGCTCACAACGCCTCGCTGCGAGGCGTTGTAAGCTTGTAGATCTGCTATTTTTCGTTAATGTTCCCCCTCAGAATAGGGATGCTAGGGTTCAAGTGGTTAATGTGAAAATAGCTTCCTATCACACAAAGATTTGGCGGACCCCCTAGGAGTCCCAGACCCCCCTGTTGAAGACCCCCTGGTCTACTGGATTATGTTATGTATGATTATTATCATCATTGCTGTGATTTTGGGGAAGTTTTGATTAGCCTGCAAACTTTTTTTAACCCACTGCCAATCAAGAGGAATTTGAATACAAGTATAGCCAATAAATGTCCCAATGATTTTTTTTAAGGGATTTGTTCAGTTGTATTTATAGCCTATCTGTGAATTATCCAAATAGCCTATGATAATACTTAATCATCATTTACTAATTTACTAATTATGTATTTTCATGGGCCCTATTTCGTTTTATTTAATTTGTTAATTTTTTCCACCTTATTTTGGTTAGGCCTATGCTCTAATTTAGACAATATGTTGCTGAATGCAAGCACAGGCCTCTAGAAAATGTGTTTCATCAATTGATTGTTTTGGCTGCCATTCTAATGGATTTGTTTCTCTCTCTCTCCCCTTCTCTCTTTCTCTCTCACTCTCTTTCTAGAAATGAATAGGGCTACTAAATCTCACATGACCTCATCCATGTACTTCCCAGGCATGGGTATGGCCCCCTTTTTTAAGGTAACACACACACACACACACACATACACACACACGCGCGTGCGCCCACACGCACATGCACACGCACACTTACACACGCACACACATACACATACACACACATACAGAGAGAGAGAGTATAAAATCCACAGTATTAATGTGACACTTAAGACCTATTCAAACATTTTAAAAAGTAGCCTATCTACAAGCTCACAACACATCGCACCGTGACACGTTGAGCTTGACTTGTAGATATGGTATTTTTGAACATTTTTGAAAACCTTTGCCTATAATTAATGACACGCCGAAAATAGGGATGCCATGAGTGAAAGTTATTAAATGAACACATGTGCACCTTTCCATGCTGACAGCAGCACACTCATCATACACCTTTTCCCACCTGCAGGTGACGGTCTTTGAGCAGGAGCACTTCCAGGGCAGGTGCCAGGAGTTCACCGCTGAGTGCTGCAACATCCACGACTGTGGTTTTGACTACATCCGCTCTATCCGCGTGGAGAGTGGAGCGTGAGTCACACACCCTGTACGCATGTCTTTGTGAACGACTGATTGTGTGTGTGTGTGTGTGTGTGTGTGTGTGTGTGTGTGTGTGTGTGTGCACACGTGCTTGCGTGCGTGCGTACGTCTGAAAGTGAGCTCAGTGTGAGAAAGAGAGACAGAGTGTGATAGAGGTAGAAAATTAGATTGATGCTGTGGTGTATGATTTGTCATGTCCCTATATAATGGAACCGGAAATATAGCATGTCACCTTTCTTTCTGACGTCAGTCAGTCCTCTGTACTGGCAAGAACATGACTGAAAGCTTTGTTCCAAAATAGTAACTGTACAGATAAAACGCTACTAGCAGGGTACCCAGCGTTGCGTGGGGGAAATAGGACAAAGTACTTAGAGGCCAGTCTTGGAGGTCATCTATGATGTCAGCTCCTCAGAGAACTACATATCTATATATAAGTTTCTCACACCTTGAGAATGCAACAACATAAGGAACTAGAAAATGTGCTCCTCGGAGCACAAGTCTCCGCCAGCAGACCCGTGCTATTTTAATCAAATGAAATCACTCACGGACGGGTGATTTGTACTGGAAGGTACTGTTCCAATCAAGACTGATTGATCCTGTCTTTTTGAAGTGACACACCTATTTATAGGATTTTATTTCGTCATGCGTCCCTCTAGCCAATCAAAGGCATTGGTGTCAACATATTGACACGTGTCACGTGGAGCTTGACCAATGTTAGCTTGGCTAGGAGGGAGGTGAACACACAGCGGGACGAAGCGAAAACATACTCTCTGCCTCCGGCGGAGACAATAAGCACTTCAGGTTATTTCCTGCGAAATATCTGCCCAGGTTAATATCAAAGCACTCAGAAACTTCAATATTTGAATTTCACATGACTATACTGGCAGGCCATAAACAATACATTTTAGGAAGGATGCCACGGGCCATTTAAAATCTGTCCTCGTGCCATGATTGGCCCCCGGGCTGTACTTTGTCTGATGTAGTTGTGAGTAAACATTATGAGACAATGAGACTTGTATGTCAACAGTAATTTTTCATTAAATCCTAGTTGTGTACCTGCCAGATAACTTTTGGTGGTGCTGTTACACTTTCCGAAGGGTGCTATCTACTTAAATGCACGAAAGTGTGTGTTCACACCTGACAAGTAGAAACACTTTGTTTCCACAAGAACAACCTGGTATGGAATTTACCACCATGTCCAGAGGTGAAAATGATTCACGTCAGTAGTAGTTTTTCAAAAAGTTTAACTTTTCTCAACTTTTGGAAGCCTATCGCCTGAGACCTTTCTTTATTTTTTTTTACTAACTCACAATTCATAGTATGTATTTAATTAAAGTTGGTCCGCACTAATGCTCATTATGAAATGGCACCATTTCTGTCTAATCACTCTGTGTCTCAGAGGAGGGCTGTGGACAGATCAGAAACCTGCCTACCAATGACATGATACAGACAGTCTCTTCCTGGAAAATTAGCATGCTGAAATAGACTGTTCTATAATTAAGTTTTAAATATTGTTGCCTACCGATGATGTCACTGGTAGGTAGGTTTCTGAGCTGTCCCCAGCCTCATCTGAGAAACAGACCTAATAGACAAAACATTTTACCATCTTTTAATAAGCATTAGTGAGTAGAAAAGTACTCAAAAGTATGAAGATACGTTGAAAATTAGTGACGTGGTCCTCCAATCAATGTCTTGCTTTCATCCCTCTGTCCAGTTGGGTGGGTTATGAGCACCATGACTTCCAGGGACAGCAGTTCATTCTGGAGAGGGGAGAGTACCCCCACTGGGATGCCTACAGCGGTTCCCTGTCCTACCATGTGGAGCGCCTCATGTCCTTCCGCCCCATCTACTGTGCCGTGAGTAGCTTACCTGGGAGTCGATAAGAGGGAGAGGGAGAGAGAGAGAGAGAGAGAGAGAGAGAGAGAGAGAGAGAGAGAGAGAGAGAGAGAGAGAGCATGAGTGCAAGTGAGGGACAGAGAGAAAGAGATACCCATCTCTTGTGATGGTTGTTGTGAGTCAGTGGGAGGAAGAATGCTTAGGAAAAGTATAGGAGAGGGAGAAAAGATGAGTGAGTGAGTGAGTGAGTGAGTGAATGAAGATACCCCTCCTTATTCTTTCACTGAGCATGTCGATTCACGAAAAACATTAACTCTGGCTAATTGAAATAGAAATTTCACTCCTAATCTACAAGCTAACAACACTTTGTGACACGTTGTTAGCTTGTAGATCAGTTCTTTGTGGCACGCAACACCGTCGTACTGTGGGGTATGACTTAGGCTTAACACACTCTCTCTTCCTCTTTATCCATTTCCGACAACCCCCCCCCAGGCTCACCAGAGCAGCCGTATGACCATCTTCGAGAGGGAGAACTTCATGGGCCGTTGCACTGAGCTGTGTGACGACTACCCCTCACTGCAGGCCATGGGCTGGTGCATGCCTGAGGTGGGCTCCATGCACGTGCAGTGTGGAGCGTAAGTTTAATGGTCACACGCTCACTCATACGATCAGAATCATCAGTTTATGTTTCACTTTCTCCAACAAGCTTTTCGGTATAGTAGCTGCATTGTGGGGACAAACATTTTTATTGATACTGAAAAACAGTCAAATCTCCATTTGGTTACATTTGTACATTCTGAGTTAGAAATTGATTAATTAAACATTAAGGACTTTACTGTGTAAATGTCTCCCCTCTGCATATCTGGCCCGCTGATCAAACCAATGTGTTGGAACTTTGATAATTTTGTTACCATGAAATTCAAAACCATTAGGGTCTTTAATCACAGAATTGTGAAAGATTTAACTGCCAGCATGAGATTAGTTTAGATCTAAACCCTCTAGACTTAGTTGGACCTGAGTTGGCTCTGTACTTTGACAAATGTGTAGTTTTTTCTCTCTACACCAAATCTCTTTGCCAAAATGTGCCGATCTACAAGCTCACAACGCGTCACACAAATTCTGAATAATTCTGAACATCTTCTTCTGTACATTTTTGAAAAATATAAAATGCCAAATGTCACGATAAGATGCAACTTGTGACTTATTATCGAACTTTCCTCATCACTCCTCTCCCTCCCTCTCTCTCTCTCTCTCTCTCTCTCTCTAGGTTTGTGTGCTATGAGTACCCTGGCTACAGAGGCCAGCAGTACATCATGGAGTGTGAAAGACACAGTGGAGACTATCAGCACTGGAGGAACTGGGGCTCTCACTGTCAGACCCCTAAGATCCAGTCCATCAGACGCATCTATCATTAAGAGACCAGACCAATCGGGGGGAGAAAGAGCCTTGGTCTGGGCTTAAACTTGGATCTGGTTCTCCTGTATGGGTCCTCATGGTCCCTGGGCCAAGAGTCTGAGTTTGGACCTGGGCTGATACTTCCAATCCCACTTTTCAGATGCGCAACCAACAGTCCCAAACAGATTATGTTCCCCATAACATTCATACTACATTCATGCCTCTGTTTTATTCTTTGTTAATTCACTGACAGAGAATTATTTTTTCTTTTCTTTCTGTATTTTCTTTTTTCTTTTTCTTTTTTTTTAAAATATGACTGAAATAAAATTTAGAGTCTGTGCATGAGAAATAATTTCTATCATTTCTGTGTGAATGTGAGCACGCATGATTGGTTGTTTCAAGTAGACTCAAGCACCTAATGGTGAAAAATTGGAAGTTAGTCCACCACAAGCAGGAAGGAGAGAGAAAGGGAGAAAATAGATATCAATACTACAGAGACATTTAAACATGCAATTCATGTTAAATAACTATCCTGTAACACCAGTAGTCATGTATGCTCTCCCCAAGGTGCACAAGTCCTTGGAAAAAACAACCTGGTCACCCTATAGCAGCCCCTAAGCCGGATAATTTGTTATCGACCTATCTAGACAGCTGCTTACACCCTCATCTTATTTGAAAGACACAGGGGACTTAATTAAGAACTTAACTGACACTAATGTCCAATCACCAACATCTGAAGTGTATATCTTGTCCCATGTTGTCACTATGGATGTTGTCTCATTGTACACCACCAATTATCCCAAGTAGCGTTAAAGACCTAACGCTGTTATTTTTCTGGTATCCATGGCTGATCCTGTTTTGACTTGAAACACTTTTGTGTTTGGTGAGCTGTTCTATTTGCTACTCAGGTGGTGTCAGTGGCTTCAGGTTTTGGCCCTGATTTTGCCAAACTGTGTATAAGCTACTTGGAACATAATTTGACTCTTCAAAATAAACCTTTATCTGACCATAGTCGTATGTATAAGAAATATATTGATACCCCCTACTATCATATTTAATATTGAGTATAGCAGGCTACTCATGGGGTTTCTTTTCTTCACAGTAGAATCCTGAGTGTTAAAGCAATATTGGAACTTTGGTTGAACCTTGTTGTGTAGCTACCTAGCCTAGTCCAAATATGGTTGATAATTTCCGCTGTTGCTTCTTTGATCGAGGACCCGGATTCCATTCAAAAATGTACAAAAGTCCCACTTTTAGCACATAACAAAAAAATGTCATCGTCACTCCTGTTACCTACACATTTTTCAACAATATTCGGATTTATGTCTGCACTTACATCCTGTCCAGCTGTACAAAGTTCAACATTGCTTTAACTCTTGGAGCACAACAATGAACATTCAACTGGGTGACACTTCGTGTCTTCAAGACAAGCAGAAATGGACCGGAGGTAGGGTTAGAGGTTGGCAGTAGTCGTTTGGAATATATACTATGCTGCTAATATTATAGTATTACAGGATTTCAGAAACAGCAGGGCTGAGGTCTGGTGGGGGACTAAATCCAGTGGGGACTATATTCCAGCCTAGCTGGAATATAAACTTTTAATATATGATTAATTATCTAATTTCAGAACTCTTGGATTGAATAAAATATTTTTATTGAGCATAGAATTTGAGCATCATTTGAAGCATATAGTTTGGCATCAGGGCTCTGTCACTATTCATTCCTTGTAAGCATGACAAATGTATTATTAAGTGATACAGGAATTAATGAAGACCCCAAAGGGGAATATAGAAATGGAGCCCATAGGTGGATGCTGGGGCGGCGGTGGGATTGCAAAACGTATAGGGCAGCAGCAGACAGCGAGGCAATGGACTGCAGAGGCAGCAGCAGCAGGGCAGCACAGCGAGCCTCGAGGAGGAGGTGCAAGGAATGATCAGGTAGGCAGGGAACTTTACTGTAAATAGCCTGCCCTGATCAGGTGAAGAGTGCATGTGACTGGTCACCTGTCCAGGGTTTGGCGAGCTGCTTTGAGTTGTCTGCCTGAACTACCACTGCAGACTTCGCATCATATAAATTATATTATAATATAATATAAATATAACATAAATGATACTATATCATTAACTCTTTCACTGCCAATCTTCAGATAATGATATCTTGGGTTCTGAACACTTTAAAAAAAAAAAAAAACTCGGGATTTCTCGTTCTGGCACTGAGGGTATAACCATAAAACTCGGGATAACTCGGGGCTTGGCACTGAGAGAGTATAGAATTTATCTGAAGCTATCAACTAATCTAGTGGTTCTCAAACCACTTTCAAGGACCCCCATAACAATAAGAGTGTATAATGGACCCTTACGGTACTTTTGGTTCCATTTATACTCTCAGAGTTACAGACCTGTAAGGGTCCATTTGAAACCCCCTCAAGGAACGCTGAGGGTCCCTGGACCCACTTTGAGAACCATTGAACTAATCTGTTGAATTCTCTAAGATGAGCAACTGTGAACTCACATGGTAACACAAATGCCTGACAAATCAGACCATATAAGATGAAGGCTTAGATTATGGCACTATTTTATGAAACTATAAGTCAAGTCTCTTGTCTCTTTTTTTTCATCTCTGCTGGAAAGTTGTCCTTCAGAAGATCTGTGAACCACTGTAGCTGAATGTGTCATATAGCACTGAATAACATGTTTTTGTCCATTTAATTTTCAAGTTATATTCATAGCTGTTGCAGACAAATGGTGTTGTAATAACAAAATGAGTTAAGTAGCCTACAGTCCTGGTCATCATTCCCACATGAAATTTGGTCGGTTGGTTGGTTGGTTGGTTGGTTGGTGTTGTCGTTGGTGTTGTTGTTGTTGTTGTTGTTGTTGTTGTTGTTGTTCTGAGTTGTGTCTCAGTTTTCTCAATCTGGATTTGTCTTGAGAGACTAATCCATACAGCCAAG
The DNA here is from genome assembly GCF_963280865.1 of Gymnoscopelus braueri. NCBI lineage: Eukaryota > Metazoa > Chordata > Actinopteri > Myctophiformes > Myctophidae > Gymnoscopelus > Gymnoscopelus braueri. The sequence goes on along the minus strand of NC_137604.1, from coordinate 31,419,538 downwards.
AAATGCATGTATACTTCACACTATACAAAATGGACCCTGAGGCTACAATATTTTTAAGACACATTTATTCATCACTCAAAATATGCTTTGCTCCTATATTATTTTTTTAAACATACAAAGTAGATTTTTCTGGACATGAAAAATATGAAGCTGCTTGCTTTCTGTTCACTTGTCATTTGAAGTGTGCTATGTGCCTTGTGAGCCATTAGATGGCAGCAATAATGTATTTATGCAAATGATTTGTTCCCCAACCTCCACACCCTCCTCTTGATATTTTGTCTTGCCTGATCTCAACTTTAAAGCCCTATGAGTTATAATGTATGCAACAATAACACATACATTATAAGCCTTGCATTATGTTGCGTGTTTGAGAAAAATAAAAATGAAATGGAGAATCTGCTTTGAAGAAGAAAAAGGAGGAGGAACAAGCAGTGATCAGGATTAACCCTGATCACGTGAAATGGTGATTGATGTCAAACTGTGATAATCAATGATGGCAATTATTTGGTTGTAACTCTTTGTAGCCCCTCTGATCATTACGTCCCATAGCCTATCATAGCCCCTGGGCAGTAATTCATAAACTCATGCCCATTGTTTTATGAAGCACAGCAGTTTCCTGGTATGGGTGAATATCTCAAATGTTATTGATTAAATAATAATCACTGTCAGGGACAGTCTACAATGGTACCCAATGGTACCAGTTCCTCCTGTTTTTGAGTTACACATTGGCTGTGTTTGCCATCATACTTGGATGAGACCTCTACTCATGCAGCTGAATATGGGTTTAAAGGTACTGACAAAATATAATATGAAAACATATAGCTAGTGAAATTTGAAGGTTTTCGAAGACATTCAGTTTTAGTCACAACTTGATTGTGTGATGATCAAATTTGATTCAAATTTCAAGGTTAGTGTTTTCAGAGCTGCCTTTTTTGTTAAGGCAAGTACTGTATTCATTTAAACAGTGTGTTCAGAAAAGAATGACACATCAGCTAAACTGAGACAAATTGTGTACAATTGCATTCACAATATGGTCCAGGTTTAAGTAAAACATCCTCACTGTCCCATTGTAGCTGAACATTATAGGTGAAATTGGAGTATGGAACACATGTTCAAGTTAAGTTAAAGTTTATTTATGAAGCACATACAAATGTATCTCAAGGTGCATTCACAAATGAACACAGAAGTGCACACACACAGCAGACAAACACCACAAACACCAATCAACATAATATTCAGTATTATTAACATGTAAGCTGAAAGAGACATTTTAGTGTAATGTCTGGGCATTTAATAGGAGCACAAATAATAAATGTTTAGTTCACCAGATTTTGATCTTGACGTATTCAGATACAACAGGGTGCCTTTCCAAATGCATAAAATTGAAAGTGACAGAAAAACAAAGTTGTAGTCAACTATTGTAAGAGAAATGGTGTGGTGGTATTTTAATCAACAACAACAATCTAATACATGTATGTGGACAAGTGGTGTAAAGTAACTACATTTACTTAAGTACTGTACTTAAGTACAATTGTTGAGGAATCTTTTACTTTAGTGTAGCATTAAAAAAAAATTGTGGAAAATGTTGTACTTGTACTCCACTACAATTATTTGAAAACTTTAGTTACTAGTTACGTTTTAGATTTAGATTGTTATTACTAAACATACATTAACCACTTCAATTAACCGCTCTCTATATATTTCGGCTATTTTAAAATAGCGTTGCATCGCGATGCGTTGTGAGCTTGCAGATCTGCTATTTTATTGTACTTTCACTTTTGGTACTTTAAGTACCAAAAGTGTACCTTGAGGCCAATACTTTTGTACTTTTACTCAAGTCAATTCTGAATACCATACTTTTTGTGGTATTGATACTTTTACTCAAGTAAGAAAAAATATACTTCTTCCAGTGTCCCACTTTAGCAAAAAGTCAGCCTAGAGAGAGATAAAAGAAATGCACAAAAATGCATCAAAACTTGTTTCGGTTATGTCTAGACTAGAGTAGACAAGTGTCCCAGTTTAATTGAATTCACTTAACACGCTTCAAATAGATTTCCCATGTACTGACAAAAATATGCAAATACATTTTGGACATTCAAATATATTTTCATGCACACACTATACAGTTAAGTTTTCAGATATACAGGCCTACTTTATATGTGCATAAGCTTATCATATACAATATTATGCACAGCATAATACTTGCATATGCATGCATATAATATGCATATAGATAAATATTATTTACACTGTTTATTTAAATAAATAAACAAACAGCGTATATTTGTTTATTTTACGTATTTTTTTCTTTCTTTTATGAAATGAGCAACCCTAATAGTTAGTGGCGAGCGCATCCGGTGAAAGCCGGAATTACACTTAATGTAAACAGGAAATAAAACGAGGGGGGAAATGGTGTTCGGCCACAGACGGGATTAAAACACATATATATTAAAAAATACGCACTAATACATTGCACAAAGACTCCGAAGCGCGAGTTCACACTTGGGGCAACCGGGTAAATACCTTATATACATTTTTTTGTATAGGTACGGAGAAGTACGGGCTTTACTGGTGAAAGCGCAGGACGCACTGGGTGCTAGCCAAGACTATCGTAGTCGTAGATACGAAAGTAAAAGTCAATACTCGATAAAATACATATGATTTATGATAGCCTTGATCCGAGGCTACAGTAGACGGTCAGTTACTGTTTACACATGACATTTTTGTTGCACATAGAAAAAGCTTCACCTGATTTGGGCCCTACCTTTCCCGGAGCCCCCTCCCTTTCCCCCAGCGAGGAGAGAGAGAGGAAGGAAGAGGAGGACAAGTGAACAAGCAGCCGCCCAGAGAGAGGAGCACAACAAACTTTATCTAGGTGGGTGTCTCGCTGTTTTTACCATTCTCTTGTGATTTGTCAGTGTGTAGACCTATAGTTCAGATTTAGGCGTTTATTTGATCATGCTATGTGCACATTGTTATCTTACAACCGTGCTCAAATCGAAGTGCAATAAAAGCCTACAGATCGAGCAGCGAGCCAAACACCTACCTAACTCGTCCCGATCCCGAACAGAGAGCACTCGTAGCATACGTTGTGTTTTTGCCCTAAAACGTCACCAGCCACATTTCCCCTTACTTATAACAGTGATTCTCAAACTTTTCAGGCCGTGACCCCCCAAAATAATTATTATTTGAACTGGACACCCCCCAAAATAATCATATTTGAACTGGAGACCCCACCCACCCTGACAAGCACTTGCTGCTATTTTGAGAAGCCCCGGGGTACTTGGAGATTTTCACCATTTATCTGTGGAACCGAGTCAAACTAAATGTAATCTCCATACATTCCAAGTGCTTGTCAGGGTCAACAAATACGGAATGTATGTGTTGATCCCGGTTCCACAGATAAATATGGTGAAAATAGCAGATAAACAAGCTTGTAGATCGGCTGTATTCACAATGTTTGCCTCGTTCTTATATTATTTGACAATGTGGCCAATGTTGGTCAGTTTTTACATTATCATTTGTTGACACATTTTGTTGCAGTAATGGTCTAATTACATGGGTATTAAAAATGTCTTAAAAGTCCTTAAATGGTCACTTTACTGTCATCTGGGGACCCCCCAAAATCATGTGGAGGGTCACTGTTGGTCACAGGTTGAGAACCACTGACTTGTTAGAGCAGGGCACTTGCCAAACACAGGAACATTCCACATTGGATGTGTAAAATGTTGGTGGCAAAAAAGTACCCTAGGCGCAGCAGCAGCCAGAGTTGGTCGGCGCTTGGAGAGACAGGAGAGGCAGGCCTAAAAACGGTCGCTTACACTCTGGACCTTTTGAAAAAACAAGACGCGACATTCTCCTGACTGGGTAATAATGTGCTGCTTTGTAATTTTTATGGTTTGATACGGCCGTTTTTTCCACAGTTATAATAATTTGGGGGGTAAAATAGAGGCTTTTTACTGAATTTAGTTAACTTAAAAAAAAGTGTTATTGATAGCGTAACGTTAATGGCGAGCTAGGTCGGCTAGCTAGCTAACGCTAGTTTAGCTGGCACTTAGTGTTTTTACACTAGTTAGCGACGTTAACGAGTTTACACAGCTGCGTTGTCCAAAGAGCACACTATTGCTCTTCATTAAGAAAAAAAGAGAAAAGAAAAGCACTGGTGGCGTTAGTAGCTGTTTAAAATGTCATTTGCTGCATCTCTAGTATTCACCAAGCGAGCTTTCTTTAGGGTTTTTTTTTTTAAGTTATTGAACGGCTTGATTTGTGGGTGGAAATCTCGTGCTCGTCGTTGTCTGCTGCTTTTGAGTAGAGAATGTAGTGCTAGTTAGCTGTTATGTGTGTTTATATCAATGCAACAGAATCTAGAACTAGACTCTAGAGATTCAATGGGGGATGACAACCAACTTTGCAGGTGAGAAGAATATACGGAAGTCCCCTCTCTGGCGTGTCATCCACCATAGGAATCAAAGTCCACTCACTCTCGGCTTATTAATTTGTCATGAATTACATCATGCCACTTTGAATTCCACCTGAAACGCCCACTGATTTCTACTGTTCTTTGCAAGCTACAGTGTGTGTGTGTGTGTGTGTATGGAAGCATTTGGCTAAACGCTTTTCAGTATTGTTAAGTTGGAATGAATATTATTGTCTGTATTGGCAACACCCCTTTCATGCTCCACCTGGTCTTTGATGTGGTCTGCCACATCGAAAAATACTTGGTCATGGTGTGTGTGTGTGTGTGTGTGTGTGTGTGTGTGTGTGTGTTTGGGGGGGGGGGGATAGGGGGAGCAGAACCTGTTTGTGTGGGGTGTGGTAGGGTGTTGGGCGTGGTTGTTGTTACATTATTCACGGCCTCTTGTCTAGAGGCTTCCGTCGCTGACACCTTCTCAACTTACAGTACTTCAGTGGCAAGGGATACCTCAAAGGGAAACCACCAAATACTTTTGGAGTAGTAGTTTTCAAAGATTCAAAGAGGTTTTAGTTGTTTGACACTCACTCATACACGTTTGTGAAGTGACTACATGTTCACAACACATGAAATGTTGGTAGTTCCTTGTGTATTACATGGCCACACTGGCTGTCCATCAACGTTACTATATATGTGCTTGTTTTAGCCAGCGGGCCTACTTGCAGTTCTGGACTTCATATTACAATGCCTATTCTCTAATAGACATTCTTTTAAACAAAGAGATTGTAAAGCTGAATCGCTACATGTCGGCTGATCTAAAGTAACTGTGATTAGATATATCAAAGTGGCATAACCAGGCTACAACACATTTTCTTGTCTTGCAGTGTCTGACAATTCCCAAAAGTCACCCTGTCAGGTTTTAGCTATTATTTATTTTAATAGCCAGCATGATTTTTAGAATAGAACAGGGCTGCTATTTGTTTTTTTGCCTGACAAACTGGGCTGTAAAGTAAATTTAATCAGACGGCCAAATTCTATATTTACCAGCATTTGGACGGTTACATATGTAAATTATGTCACATCGTTATAATCAGCTGATCGGAAAGCTAATCTATTACAAAGAGATGTTTGTCATACTTGTCCATTCAGAACCCCTGCAGTCATAGGATATCTGAGGAAACAGAAGCCCTTTTCATAGATGGATCCCACAATATTGATAATCTTACATCATTATGCTGGCTTTGCTTTTTTACACAGAACCAAACAATGTTGGTGTAAACTCTTCACCATGTGTGCTTTGACATGGCATGCTGGTGTTCCTGAATCAGATGTGTTATTTGTAACACACAACAGCGTCTGATTGATTTTCTTTGATTTACATCTTTATTGACTAAATGCATGCATATGCATATTGCATAAACATACACTCCGGTATTAAGGCTGGGACAGGTGGATTTTTGTAGGACAAGTGGAAGAGAGATGTACTTATCTGACTGGAAAAGTTAAAAGTTTTGCAATGAAAAACGAAATGAAAACACCCGGAGGTCAGATTCGATTGAAAGTTGAAACTGCTCAAATGTGGAGAGGGACTGACAAGTGAGTATTGACGTCATAGATGACAGGCCACATGACCTCGGTCATCCACATGGAACTCACACCATTATTAGACTCTTGTTCTCTATTCCTCTCTCACACATGTGCACAGATCTTGAGATGACAGCTGTTGTCGGTGGATATGGAGCTGGGTAAATGACGGCACTCATATCATCCGCCTTATTTACTACTCATTTTCAGTGCTTCCAGATTACATAGGGTGGAAGGAAGCATTTGGATTGCGGAAGCCAACGCATCTTGAGAGACTAGTTCAGGACAGACTCACTCCTATAGTAAGTTCCATGGAAAATACTGTGTCTTTAATGACAGTGGTTCAGGTTGTAAAAATAGATGTGTTGAAGCGCTTGAAATGATTTTAAAATGCGGCAAAAATACATCACTAGTGTGCGTTTGTGTGTGAGAGAGAGAGACAACATGAGATGCATCAGAAATAGGTTGGAGGAGAAAGTGAAGAGAATCAGGGAGCGGTTGGAGGCAGAAAGCTGCATGGACATGGGACATGACACACCTCTGTCCTGCCATATCGGCTGTCCCTTTTACACAAATGTTAATTTGGCTCTGTGACTACCCCCGCTGCCAGGCTTGCCCCCATTCCTGTGTCCGTACCAAGAGGTCGGCAGAATACATTCCCGCCTAGAACAGGCTGTCTAGATTTGGAAGTGATTGTGAATGAGTTTGGAGATGTTGCTGGCTTTTCATGAATTACCTCTTTATTTGACATCATATTGACCCTAGAGTTCCTCAGAAAATTCTGGATTTGCATCGATGTGTTCATTGTGTTGTTCATTTGTATGCACCTAAACGCATCCATTTATTTCATTTTTTCCTTTTGTTTTATTGAACCTGGCTTTATCCAATTGATTGATGGTACTTCTGCATTTCACTATCATACTTTATGCTCATTGTGTTATAATGCTGTAATTTAAGAGACGGAAGGAATAAGGGAAAGAGGCACAATCTGTGCCGAGAGAGTGAGAGTGTTTTGTATGTCTGTGTAACAGTTTTTTGTTATGTTTTGTTTGCGTTTTACATTTTGTATACATCTGAAATGTATCCAAATTATTTGTTTGTCTTTTTCTTGTTTTATATTTTATACTTGTTTGTTATATTCTTATGTCATTGTCATACATATTTAGAAAACCCCAATAGAAACATCTGGATTTGACTTTTCTCCTGCCTGCCAGAATGTATTACTAGTGCTCATCTAAAGCTGACCATGGTTGTAGTTGCTCTGCTCAGCCAGTCACTCTAGCCAGAGGTATCATTTTTGAGCCTCGGTAATGACGGGCTTTCAGAGTGCACCATGGGTGTGTCCCGCTGACACACGGAAGCTGTTTTCTTTTTTTACATTTGCCCTTCCTCTCTCACTCCCGACCCCTCCAAATGGCTTCACCTGTGGTCTGTGTTGCTGTTAGAATTGTCTGTCAGTGTCTTTTTTTCATTCTTATCAAGGCAAGTGTTGAGAACGCCTAATAATAATAAGTGATCATACAGGGCAGGCCAAGTAGAGGAATCCCAGTGCAGAGTAGCAGTCAGTCAGTCCATAGTTGTATGGCTTTGGCTTTTATAACTGACTTGAATAGGAGGCTAGCTGAATTCAGAGTGCTGCTGTTTGACTTACTTTATGATTAACCACTGGTCACTGACTCACTGTACCTTGTTGGCAGATGCCACCACTAGCCTCAACTGTAAGTACCACATTCCTGATAGTTTTTTGTCTGGGTCGTTTGCATGTTTTGTAATAAAATTAAGACATCAGATTTATGTTTTGTGGGACATAAAACCCATTTTCGTTTTGAAAGGCAGATGATAGATGGATAGATGCATACAATGGATGGATGGATAGATAGATTATGGTTTTCCTATTTTTGTGTGCTTTTTTCCTCCACTATTGTGTGATCAGGGTAGGGGCCTGAAACTGAGTGACAGGTGTGTATCTGGTTGCCTGGCAACATCAAGGCAGTAAGGCACTGCAAAGTGCAAACTGCTGTGCTTTGTAGACTGCACAGAAAAGGCAGTGTGCACGTCCTGTGTTTTTCGCCCTGCAAACGGTGTCTGGTTGGATCGACCAATGCCCTGTTTTGTGAAAGACTCATCAGATTTTTTCCCAGCGCAGTTGAACATGTTGACAGAACTAGTCGCTTGGGCTGAAGAAGGGTGAACTGCCATCCAGAGAGTCGTTTGTATAGCCAGTTGTCCAGAACAGTCAATCCGACCGATATGCCCATATTTAGGCAAATATGGAGATCCTGCTGTCCAGAAACGATCCATCAGGGATCTCCATATATGGGCATAAAAGGGAAACAGGCGGACAGACAGAAACGGAGATCTCCATATATAGACATAAAAGGGACACAGACGGGTACGGACTTGCATAGTTCCAGAGTATTATTTTATTAAAATTGATTATTTTTATTAGGCTAACTGTTGGCCTACAGAGGAGGAAGTTAGGATGAGACACTAGGGTAAACCTGTACTTTTTCTGTACTATGGTTCTCTAGTCTCCCATGAATCTGCAATTATAGTTGTTTTCAGCATGTTTCCTTCCTCCCTTAAAATAGTAAATTGTGGCACCGCATCTTAGAAGGCCAGTCTTGCAAAAGTCCCTGACTGTGTGTGTGTGTGTGTGTGTGTGTGTTACATTCTGTGCCTAGACTGTGGGCCCTATATAGGTCGCATAAAAGTGCTTCATGGGCCGAAGTCTAACGATGGCAAAGGCGGTAGTGTTTGGACACAACCTGAGCCAACACACGCACACACACACACACACACACACACACACACACACACACACACACACACACACACACACACACACACACACACACACACAGGCCAAATCTCTGTGACCATTCAAATGTGACTGAGTCAGCAGAGCACTAGCCAAGCCACAATAGCAATTTACCATAGCTTAGCCTCAGCTGTGTGTGTCTGTGTAGTAGATTTAACAGAATGTATGTTGTCTCCCTGCCTGCCACGAGTACCAGTGATTGAAAAGGCTGTGTAGTAATGGCTTCGATATGATAATGGTGCATTCCAATCTTAGTATACACAGCTGCATGCTTTTGTTGTTGTTGTTTTCATTCTTGATGAAAGATTTGCTGGACCATTGGGCAATATTTCTTTGTGCCTGCCTTCCCTTGTGGCATATTTATGTGTGCATGTGGTTTATGTGTTGGCTAATGGTAGTAAGTGACTAAACCGTGTAAATGCCAGGGCTTTCCCATTAGCAGACCCACATGAGTTACTAATGGCCTTACAATAGGCTATCGATGGGGCTTAGAAATGCTAAAGCCATTTGAACTGCACTCATTAGCAACAGCTAGGTAACACGATAATATTAGTGGTGAGACTCATGTTTACTATCAAAGTAAAACAGTTATTTATTGACTGCAATTCAATGTACACCCACCTCATAACTGTACACCCACCCCATAACTTAACATAATGCTACTACAGCAATAGTTATCGTTATCAAACATTATCAAAATATGAAGTCAGGTGTCTTTGAGATTGACAGTGTCGCGGAGTCAACGGCTAAAGTCCTTGATGATAATGTCTGTCTATCAGTCCCCCCCTGGTACAAACAACACCACTGACCGCTTTCTATTTCTGATACACACTGAGGAAGGCTTGATGCTGAAAAAAAAGTACCAGTAGGACTTTGAGTGCTGGCTATTCTTTGTTTTATACATAGTGAGCCGTGAACCTGGCAAATTGTTGAATGGGCTGAGTGTGCTCGTTTGTTTCTACCTCTTTCTTTTTCTCCTAACTGAAGCCAGTGTGGATCGTATTCTGCAGCTAGCGTTACATCCTTATAACCCTATGACAGGAGTGCCCAACCAATCGCCCGCGGGCTGATTGCCAGTGGACCACAAGTTTATTTTGGATAAATTATTTGATATATTTGGACCCATGGTCCCATGAAAGGATATTGACTGCCACACCTACCATTGAGCTCGATGCATAGTATATACTATGGTAGTAGTATGGAAAATAGCAGATGTACCAGCTCACAATGCATTGCAACCACGAGTGTTAAAAAAGTAGATCTGTTTTCAGTGCGCAATGACGTGCATAAATCAAGCATTAGGAGCTAGGACAGGGGTCTTCAACGTTTTCAGGCCAAGGACCCCCTAGCTGAGAGGGAGATGAAGCAGGGACCCCCTCTATGTTGTATAAAATTGTGTTTCAACTTTTTTTGTTTACTTGGTCTGCTCTTTTTTCCCTCTACACCTATACTTCTTTGCCAAAAATAGCCGATCTACAAGCTCACAACGCCTCGCAGCGTGAGGCGGTGTGAGCTTGTAGATCTGCTATTTTTGGCTTAAGTTCTCCACAGAAAAGAGATGCTAGGGTTCAAAAAAATCATATCACACAGAGATTTGGTGGACCCCCTGTAGTAACTCTGAGGACCCCTAGGGGTCCCGGACCCCCTGTTGAAGACCCCTGAGCTAGGAGGTATCATTGTCAATAAACAGGGAAGGTGGTGCTGAAAATATCAGATCTACAAGATCACAACGCATTGCATCCACAAGTGTTGTGGCCTTGTATATCTGTTTTCAACGTGCGGCACGTGCATAAATTAAGCATTATGGTTACCTCCCACCAGATCATTACTCCTCACTCACTGTATTGTGTATTCGAGTTGCCACAGTTCAATGCATATAGTTGAAACACATTACAGCTTCTTCCACTTGCTGGAGTAGTAAAAGTAAAGTTTATTCCAAGGTTGGCAAAAATGGTGCCAACAGTTTATTTTTAAAGGGCATATTTTCCCAAGATCTGAATAAACACTTGTATTTTAATTTTAATCATGATTGGCAAGTGTTGTGTCACTTCATACAACCTTAATTACACTAGAGACATTTGCCAAAATCCACTACCACTTAACCTGTTGGTTGGTTCATGGACTTGCACTTTGTAACTCACTCTGGATGAAAACATTTACTAAATATCTTAAATTGTAAATTGGCTTTCTGCCAAATCAAGACCCATTTCTATGTGCTCAGGGTTGGCCAAGTTCTGTCAAGTATGGAACGTGGACTCAAAATAAATTAGAATTTAGATTGATGCACTGATAAACCTACATTACAGTGTCAGAGTTGGATACCCCCATTTAAAGTCATGCTGAACAGCTGGTCAATGTTTATTGTCTAATATAATAGCAGCACTAAAGGCAGCGACATTTCAAGCTCCTCTGTATGCATAACAATAAAATAATGTAGGAATAAGATAAAATAAGAATAAAAACAAGCAACATAGCTGTACAAATAGGCAGTATTACTATTAACAGTCCTGTACAGTATGTATATATACATGGTGATGTAGGGATGGTTACTGGGAACCGGTACCAATTGGGTATGAGCCCTGACTGGTTCAAAACCGAAATACCAATAAACTCCTGGATAAAAGGTGCAGCTATCAGTGTTTGAGAGTGAGTTAATTCTAGTAGCGTTTCACAAACAGGCTTCACACGGGTCAAGTGCCGTAGCACCAACAGGCTGTCATAACTATTAACATAATCGTCTAATCACAATTATTTGAGATAAAAATAGCAGATCTTCAATCGTCACTTTTATCTAGAAATCGTTGGGTCGTTGAAGAGTGCTGGCATTCATCTAGCGCTGCCGGTGTCGGGATTATATATGAAAAATAATGGAGTGGCTGTTATGATGAGCACTGTTTGCCAGTATTTTTTTTGCCTATATTTTTTAGCCTTTTACTAGGACAGGTGTCCCAGTATATTAATAACCACAGAAGTTGGGGATGTGTGCAGCAGCAACACATTTTTACTGACGCTTAAACAACGATCCCTAACTGAGGTATAGACTATTTGACAATCCACAAAAGCAAGTTTCTATTTTTCTAAGTCCAAGAAAACAATGGCATCTGCGATTGATTAACTAGCAGACAGTCACCTCTTGGTCTGTCCCTGCCATCCATGTTCATTCACACTACACACAGTGGCCTCGCAGCATTATGTTAGAAGACATGGTCACCAACTGCTTATTGTGTATTTATTCTCTGACTTCGGCATGAGCTTCGAATTCTATGAAATTAAGCTGAAACTATTGACTTATCTTGTAACCGTATCTACCAACACAGCATTGGTAGTAAATGGCTTGTTGAGGGTCTAGATCTCATAACCTAGAAGAGCTGGGTTTGGCAGGTACATTTGGGATTCAGCCAATGTTTTCTAGATGGTGGGCCAGAACGTGACAGACCGCCTTGGGTGACAGGTCTTGGGAGATGCAGAGAATGTAAATAAACAAGCTGTTTATTCCCGTTTCCATTGTTGTGAATAATAAATGTGTGGACTGACCATGTAGCAGAGCCTAACTTATTCTTCTAATAATAATGATTTGACATTTTTTTTCTCAACAATTACCCCCACCTCCCAGACGTACAACATCACAGTATTACTGGATTGATTGTTTTTGTGCTGGGGGTTGCTACACTACGTGTGCATCCTGCTTGATTGAGAAGTTCACTAAACATTTGATCTGCTGCTATTTAACAAGAGAAACATGGCACTATCTAAATGTTTAAAGAGGAAAGTTGACAGCAGAAACGAGGCATTTAAAGAGGAATGGACAGCAAACTATGTATTCATCCTACTACTTTTCATCAATGCAAAGCCATTATGACTTACCTGCAACAAAGTTGTGGCTGCTTGCAAGGAATATGATTTTAGACTGCACCACAAGATGAAGCTTGGTGCCTTCAAAGACAAGTAGTCTTTCCACACAAGACTGTCACGAAAGCGCAAGAATTTAGCACTGACAGCAGATATGCGCACAGCAGCAGGATCAGTACTTGTTTCACAGTGATTAGCGCCACATTGCACTCCACTGCTTGCTTGATTGTCTGCCTGGTATTCACTCTCAACTTGGATAAAAGTATTATAAGCATTCTTCAGGTGGGGATAGATTCTGTATTTGGCCTATGTGTGGGTCTGTCGGTCCGATATTGTCAAATTAAAAGAAAATCATAATATAAATATAAACGTTTCAATACTTAAATAAAGATTTGTTAAGTTGATAAACAGTATCGATAGTTTAAGTTGTAATGATAAGCAGTATTCATAGTTTTTTGATCAATATAGATAATATTGATGAAGAACAATAAATAGATAAAATCCTAATCAAATCCATCCCCAACTATGTATATTTTTATATATATATTATTTAGCCATCATAGAATCACTGCATTTGAGTGGGTCAGACAAAGTAACCACGCCCGCCTTGTCTCATCGTTAATTAATTGGTTAGGTAGAGAAAAAAAGTATGATGCAACAGATGGATGAACTCTGTAAGGGGAAAGAGGCAAGGATTACCCCTTTTCACGATAGCTTTCAACAGCTGGGACAAGATATAACATGCAAAAGCTCCCTACTGGAATGTGTGACGACTGACGATGGTGTGTAGTTCTGTCTCGTTGTCGACCTGTGTGGTTAATGTATGCATGCTTCCCATGGAAAAGGAAAGGAATGGGGAAGACGGGATTAATTTCACCGAAACTCACTGCTGCTCTGTTTGAGTTTTCAAGGATAAAACAAACGTCAGCCACATACCCCCAACCCCTCCCCTCTTCTTTCTCTTTCTCTCTCTCACACACTCACTCACAAACACACACACACACACACACACACACACACTTTTATTTAGTGTGTCAGCCTCTCTTTCTGGCTCGTAGACACATACACTTACACCGGCATACTCAAACTCAATACAGGTCTCATTGTTCACAAAGCCACCACAGACAGGTGGGTGGGTGTGTGTGTGTGTGTGTGTGTGTGTGTGTGAGTCAGAGAGGTAGACGGGGCCTGCCAATAGTGAATACAGTGGGGTGCTGATTTGATCTTCCTGAGTCAGTAGACTCTGAAGTAGAAAATGATTTTTACCAATTTTGGAGATGAGCCCTGCATCTGTCATCAAATGTGTCATTTGTAGACAGAAGGTTGAAAAGGACTTTCCCTGACTCATTCATTTCTCAAATTCTCCCTCACCAGCTTCTCTGAAGACCAGGATCAGTGGAGAAGTATTTGGAAAGTGCCAAACTTGTGAGATTTTATGATTTGGGTTTAGATTGTCTTATGTTTTATGGCAGGCTATTGTCCGTGGACCGTGATGTGTCTGTCTTTGTTTGTTTGTTTAAACAAAGTAACTTGAGAATGAGGGGTGGGGGTCATGACACCTGGTGGGAATGATCAGTAGGCCCTGAAGAGATTTTGAAGGTGATGTCATGGGCAGGTTAAGTGTTTGTTCCAGGTTTTGTCAATGGAATGCTGCTTTTTCTTGCATTTCTTGTGGTGGTAGTAGTACTTATTTAATCCATATATTTTTTAAATTGACATTTGTAAGATACATGTAATTGAGATGGGATTAGATTAGAATTGTTGGCCTTTGTCTTTGTTTCTGTTGAAAGTTTAGGTAGTGGGAGTGACGTCAGGATTTAGGTACTCTATAAGAATGGTCTCAGAGGCACAATATGAGTGCTTTGTGTAATTTTGAACAAATCTCATTACATAGTTTGAAACTATGCATTATTTAGGCTACGCATGCATGGCATGCATAATCTCAGCCAGACTCCACTGTCAACACAACCTCTGCCAGGGTCTCTAATGCTTTACATATTGAGGTTTCCGTTGTAAGACTACTGTTTACAGGGATGTCTGTGCATCAAGAGTTGATTGTTCAACAGACTATCCTAATTCCTTGCTACCTCCAGTGCATATAAATTTATCACCACCTGAAAAAGATTCTGCTTTTTATATGGCAATTTTAAATATTATCAGTAGATATATCATTGTTTTTTTTTGTTTTTTTAATATATGTTCGGGAGAGTAACACACAGCTAAGGCTGTTGGGCTCGGGAATCAAACCTGCGATTCGTTGTAGGCTGCACTTGAGGCGAACGGCCTTATTCCATGCAGTTGAAGCACAAGGGGGCGGGGCTGGCAGGCTATGTTAGTGCAGTGAGTGGCAGTTGGGGAAAACGCAGTCCCCACAACATTTACAATTCTGTGCCTATCGGTACATAACTCGGACGGCGCTTAGTCGACTAGCAGCCCATCGGCCGGTCGGCGCGGGCACTCGCGCCTGGAGGCGCTCGGGCGTGCCTCCTCGGCCTCAAGGTCTGCTGAGTCGGCGCGCCTCCGTCATGGTCCAAAACTATACTTTGTCGGCGAAAAAAAGTAGTCCGCCGTTGTTTGAAAAAGTATTGTCCCGAGCGGGAGTCGAACCCAGACTCCCAGAGGTTGTGGATCGGCAGTCCAATGATTATCGAGGTGCGCCACTGAGATTGGGTATTAAGGCTGTATTAGAATGTGATATCCTAACTCTTCTAATGTAGAGAAAAGAAGTCCCCGCCCGTGCGCCAGCCCAATAGGGGAAGCCTTTGGGGCGAGGCTTCAACCCAACTGCATGGAATAAGGCTGTTCGCGCACTTGAGCCTATATGTGGTATGCGCCTTAACCACTAGACCATCGGCACCCCACTATCATTGTTGTTTTAACTTCTAAAATATCTATATCCTTTAGATCCTTTTTTAATTTCAGTGTCTGCATACAGTATATATTGCCGCCAACTGACAGTGTAAACTTGCCTCCCTGAAATATTTCTGACTTGCATCTGTCTCTCTCTCTCTCATATATGCATTTATCTCCCTTCCATCTCTCCCTCCTTTTTCTCTTTCCTCCACCCAGTTGGAACAGAGATAGAAGTGCTAACAAGCATCACACGCTGTCCATGAAAACACACTGTGATAATCTCTCTCTTTTCGCTTCTGCTCTAGTTTCTCTCACCTTTCCGCTATTTTTAAATCTGTTTTTGGCAGAGGAGTTGCAATGCAAGTCATATGCTGTGTTAGTTTAGTCTAGGACTGCATGATTAGGGCTAAAATGATTATCTCTATTATTTTGTTTAAATTTTAATCATGATCACAATTACTGGTGATGATGGTTTTTGGTGGGAAAATATATTTGTGGAAGACTTTCCAAAGGTCTTTGTGGCTCATTGTGCTTGTTCAAATGGTATTTAATGGCCTCTGTGATTTTATTGTTGCGGAGATGGATTGTAGATTGTGATGGTTATTATTAACTCTCTTCTGATAAAAAGAAAAGGGAAACGTGCAATGCTGCAAAATAAGGTGTTTGAATTAATTGCCAAGTTTCATGACTAAACTGTGGAACTCTCTGTACTCTCTTCCTCACATCCCAGTGTCAGACTTCTCACCCCTGCTTATCAACTGAATTTACTCCTGATGTTCACAGTACAGATGGGTTAGCTATATCCTGACTGTATCCTAACTTGTTGGTTCACTTGTTTGTAGGTTTTGGGTGTTTTGTCTTACCCGTTTCTACTGTAAATCATATTGGTGCCTTACTCTTTACACTGGATGCCAGCGTGCCATAGGCAGATTTCCATTTTATGTTCAATTTAATGGACAATAAAGTTTTCTTTATCTTTATGATCGCTCCGGTGTTTACCCTGTGCTCTGCTCTGCTCTCAGTGTGTGAATGGAGCAGTGTGCGAGCACAGCCTCCCTGCTAGCCTCGGTGCGGGAGCAGGAGAGGCAGTTTGAGATGCTGAGCCGAGCTCTGGAGGACGAGCGCAGGTCATGCACTGGTACCCTGCCCCGCCCCCTCCCCACCATGCAGGTAAACGTCAAACAACCCCTCTCCAGTCTCCACCACCTCCACCCTTCCTCTGAAAAGACCTCCGGACCCTGTCTGGGTTCGAGGGAGTTCACCCATTGTCATCAATCATCCTCATCCCATCGCTGACTATCTGACAGTAGGCTAAGAAGCCTGGGTTCAAAATGCCTCCTCAGTTTGTCTCAATTTGGATCTGGTCTGGATACTTGAGTTGGGCTTGATTTTTTTGTTAGATGCCCTGGAGAAAGGTTTTAACTTATTGAAAATGAGAAAGTTGTCTGAAGTCAGGCACCAAGTTAAAACTAGCGGTAGGCAGAAATTTTTTAGACTGATATCATATTTATGGACCAAACTTATTTGAAATGTCCTTAGAGTTCCCTCATTATTTCCATGTTTTCCTTATACTTCAGTTCGTATACATCAACAATATAATGAAATATATTTTATATATATATATTTTATAAAATGAATCTAGTGGACAGAGTAAAGTGCTTGATTTATTTGGGGAAATATTTTTCATATTAAGTTCATATATTTATTGGTAAAATGTATTCATTTGCCCAAATTGCCCAGTATTGTTTACAGTGTAGCTTATCTGAGGAGGCGGGTCACCCATGGCTTCCCTGTTATCTGTTGCCTCATCCATTGGCGATCATCACGATTCACGCATCGTTTCCTCCCTCCATCGGATTCTCTGTAACCCTCCGTGTCTCATTTGTGAATAACAGCCCCCCATCATCTCCCTCTGTCAGTCATACCAACGGAATTCCGTTGTGCCTTCACTACATGTTTGCATGCAAAGATCGATAGCTTGCTTGATATTGTCATTGATGTGTGCTGGTTGTGCTTTTTGTTTGGATCATGATGTGTGTTCTCAAAAAGCATTCATGATTGTAATGTCATTTGAGTCTGAATCCTTACTCGGGGGATTAATCCTGGTTCATGTCAGTCATGGATAATGGACAGGTCTTGGTATTACTGTTAATTTCTAGAACCGATGTAGACTTTTTTTCCTCTTGTTTTCTTCTACTCCCCCACCTGTATGATCAGGGAGTCAGTCACTTGGTTTAGAGACTGAAAAGTGACATCATCCTCGTTATTTCCTCTGACACATAGATATACAGACAGCCTGACCCGCTCATTCATTCACATAACTCCTTGGCAGACATGTTCAGTTGTGTACTACTGTGCATACGTACCCTTTCACCTGGCCCTAAGGCTACTTTTCAAACACAAACAGAAACTAGCACTGTCCCAGCTGATCACTTTCTCTGCATCATTATTGCCTGTGCACACACATTAACAGGGTCAAGTCTCAAGTCTGATTCCCAGGTAATCTCTGTGGTTGATAAGCGGAATGCACAGAATGTAGCACAGAATGTAGGTAGTGTAACGGCGTGCGTGTGTGAGAAATGTGGCCTGTGCTCGTTCTTATCTCAGCTGTGTGTTTACAAAGGCCAGAGGCTTCGACATGCCTCTGCCTCTCCCTCACAGGCAACCAAACACCACCGTCAGTCTTAACTGACAGGTTCTCACTTGTTCTCTTCTGCCAGCCCTCTCTGCTTCCCTGCTGTGTTCTATTCTCGGGAGCTTCCAATTTGAATTTAGTCCTGTCTATCTGATCCTGTTGCGCATGGCTTTTTCTAAAGTATTGTCCCCACTTCTCTCCCAAGTGGCATTAAAACTTCTTTCTATGGCTGACTCGCTGTGAAAACCTGATACTACTCTTGTGTTTTTGGATACGAGTGCAGCCCATTCCTTACAGTGTTGTTGAGCAACCAGCCCTCTCTGTGTACTTCTTTACACCCTTTGTTGAGGACATAAAGCTGTAAATTGTCGTTCAAATTGGTTGCGCCCCCCATGTGGCTGGAATGGGCAAACACACCACACCCAATATCACCATGTGGTCTGGTAATGTTGACAAATGTTGGAAATAAGTAAAAGAAGAAATATATATATTTCTCTCTGATTGTTTATCTCATGACTTTGTTATGTTGTTGAGGAGTGTATGGATAAAAAGCGCTGTAGTCTCTTGTGTTTGTGCATGTGTGCATGCAGCCACGCACATTTTTATGTGTGACACATTATGTCATTCCCATTGTTGGGTAAGTAAGTAACCTGCTGCTCCAAATGTTTGGAATAATTCAGCTGCTTGAACAGTGGTGTACTTAATGTACAATTATTATATATGCACCTTGTGTCGCTGTGTCCACATCTGTGTGTCCATCCCTGTCGCTTCCTGTGTTCAAACGTGTGCATGGCCCCTGATGTAGCTGTTTCATGTAGCCTGGGAAGCTTACCTTTTCGGGTCTATGATCCGGTCGGGAGCGGAAGTAACCCCACGTCACCAGGCGCGTCATCTGCGTCATCAGGCGGCTGGAACAGCAAATCCGGAAAGACTTCACCCAAAAATAGGTCCGTTCACGGGCCTACCTAATAAAATCCTTGATGCGGCGTAGTTTAGCTTATTTTAAAAATATAAATGTGAGTGTACTTTCCGGAGACTAGTTAGCGTCTGTCTACCTTTATTATCCCACGGGGAAATTCTATTCCATTTAAATAGGGATTGGGGAAACAAACAGGGGGAACCAAAACAAAGCGGCTCCGCCAAACCGGAACTGCAAATTCCGGAAAGAGGAATTGCTTCTTTCTTTTTTTCAGTTGGCTTGGCCTAGACCGGATCACACGGGCCATTAATAACGAATACCAGTCTTTCCTCCGAGGTGGAAAGACTGGTGACGCGAGGTTAGTTTCATATAGTAGCTTTGTTTGCATGGCATTTCCTTACATGTCTTACGTTCTCCCTGCAGAACGGGTGTATTCCTTGTGATGCAGACTTGGAGAGGCTCACACTGAACGAGGGATACATCAACGGAACACATCACGTAAGTGTTTCTGACTATAGGTAGACATGGCTTACACTATTATCAGATGGATAACCCTGATGAAGACACATTGGTTTGTTAAAATAGAGGTATTGTTCTTAATACTTGCTGGAATACCTCTATAATTCTCAGATCATCTGTTTATACTCTGCACCTTGCAGGTGGGTGACCCTGTACTGTAACTCAAGCATACCCTGTGTGAAAGTGTATCTTAACTTCCATTGAGCTCAAATAAACTATTTGAGGAGGTAAGAAGAAAGCACTGGAGCAACTCAGACAATTGGAGCCAATAGAGCAGGGTGCAAGCAAGGCAGGAATGACAATGTTTCGATGTCCGTTACATCTTCATCAGGTCATACCTGCTCTTTTAAAGAAAAGGCTCCAATTGTCAGAGTTGCTCCAGTGCTTTCTTCTTACCTGCTATATGTGTCTTGCTCCTGAGATGCACCATACCAGCCTGATTTTGGCTTGAGGGGTGTAGGAACCTCCCTTTAATTGTGTATTTGAAGAATTTGGTATGAAAACAAGATTTAGTCTTAAAAAAGAAAAAGAACAGTATTTTTAAAGGATGGTTGTGTACAGAAACTTAACAAAATTAAAGTTACAGAGCCTCAATATTATTGACAAACTCAAAGCAGTGCCAAGCTTTTGTATCATTTCTGTTTGTGTCTTGACTCTTCAGAGGATGTCTTCCCTAGAAGAGATGTCTTCGCTGTTTATATTGGTTTATTTTTGTAAGCTGCAAGCTTCCCTGTCAAACAGGCAAATAGAAACATTACATTATTACATTAATATTAATATTGCATCACTTCATTCAAAATAACATGCCTGTCATGTCTCGCCAAAGTGAATGCACCTACTCAACAACCAGGAAATGAAGAGAATGTGGAATGTCTTGATCCACTTTTTTGCATTGTTGTTATGAAGCTGTCTTTATTAACAGAAGTGTTTAAAAAGATTTAAGTAAAATGTCAAATAACAAAACAATATCATGTATATTATGTACATAAGGTGTATAATAAAATAATAAAGGCAAGAGTACCCCAGTTTCTTGTGCAAGTAGCAGCCATATGAAATATTCTTAATGAACTATTGGGCATGTCCATAGAAAAACAGCATTTTAACACTTCCGCCATATACAATAATAATAGCCAATGATTTAGGACGAAATATCACTGTGGCACTCCATCTTAAAGGTAGATGTCCTTCCACTACAATCTGATATTTAAACATTTTTAGTAATTACCCCTACATATCAGACGGTAGTGAATTGTGGTGGCTTTGAGTCAGTTCCTTTTTACAATTTCACTTACTCAACTTAGTGAAAGTTGGCCAACTATTCTATTTGTACTGTTTTACTTGACTTGTTACATCTGCAAATTAGGTTCTTCCTTGCATACATAAAACATTTGTTTTGATTGTCGTGTGTAGTTCAGGATGGAGCCTGGTCAAGTGATGCAGGAGACGTACACGGTGGAGGAAGACCCTCAGGAATCTATCCCCGTTATCTCTGTGGAAACCAGCGATGATGGCACCACACGTCGCACAGAAACCAAGGTATATAGATCAGATCTGCTATTTTGGTGACAACGACTGGCACGCCTTAGTATAATGTGTGCTCTGCAAAGGTATTTATGTTTTATTACTGGTTTAGTTTGATGTCTTTTTTTCTCTTCTCTCACAGGTGAAGAAGGTGATAAAGACCACGACCACTCGAACAGTCATTCCCTCCATGTCGGACACAATGTCCTTGGACGGTGGGGGGTCCGTGACGGGGGTGGGGGGATACACCACTCCCATGGACCGGGTCTACAGGCAGGCCCCGGGAGGAGGGGTGCCCATGGACTACCCCACCCTCACAGTGCCCCGCAACTATCACTACGGACCCCCGGGGGGATATGATGACTACCGTCCTGGACCCCCCTCCGAAACCTACGCCAGTCTGACCAGAGGTGCACGCATGGATGACCGCTACAGGTACAGTGTGACTGTATGTGTTTGAATAGAACAACTGTTCGTCACACGTCGTTTGCTAAAATAATTGTTTGTTAATTCCTCAGACATTCTTACATTCACTAATTGTTTTGATCGTACATTACTCAAAATGAGCGTCTGCTCTCTCTGGTCTTTGCCTTCTCCCTTTCTTTTCCTTTGTTTCCTGGCCCGTTGCATCTTTATTGTCCCTATTTGGCCTCTCTTTGCCCCTCTCCTTCCTCTTCTCATTCTCATCGTCGTCTTGACCTCTCCCTTGTTGCCCCCCCAGACCAGTCCACCCAGATGGCTACAGAACTCTGGATCCAAGTTACAGAGCTCCCAGCAGGAACCAGCTGGACCCCTATGCTGCTCAGCCACAGGTGTGTATGTACAGTATGTGTATGTGAGCTGCAAACACATTAGTATCACTCCTAAGCACTTTTTTTTTTACAATGAAGTTTGGCTCTGGCACTCAGAGCCAAACTGCCAGAAATAAGTCAGGCACTGAATGAGTTAATTAACATTACATCTCTGGTGTCAGTACCATGTCACGGTGAATATTCATTGATTGACATGAGAGCACGCTTGGTGGTACTAGTGTTGAAGGTGATCTGGGAAGAATTATAACCGGTGTTAAAAAATCGTACCCACCGTGACAAGCCGATGTGTCAGAAGATATATCATTATTAGTCACAAAGAGAATAATGTGACAAACAGTGTTTTCTCGATAAATTAACTATTCAGTAGCTTGATAACATCTTACTTTACTTCTTAAATTGGAGACAGGCGTGCTGGTAACAACAATGTGTTTTCCTGGTGTGTAGGTTGGTCGCATGGGCAGTAACATGGAGCTGTCAGGCCTTCAGAGGTTTGTTCCAGAACCCTATGGCCTGGAGGACGACCAGCGCAGCATGGGCTATGATGAACCTGACTATGGAATGGGACCCCCCATTCACTACAGCACCGTACCTCGCAACCACCATGCCTTCCTCCATGGACCCCCGCGCAGGACCGGGTAAGAGGATGTTTGTATTATATTATTGATGAAATAGTTAATGTGTGTGTCCCTTTGGTGATGATATCATGTTCATACACCTAAAGCCTAACGCTTCGCATTGAGAAAAGAACAGATTTTTCAATCAAACATGTTTCGTAGGCCGTTGTTTGGAGTCTTTAAGTTGGTTTGGGTACTGTTTGTCTGTAGCCTAACTGACCTCGCCTCTCCACAGGAGCTATGAGGGAACACTAGATGGGGACATGAGCGGTGCAGGGGACATGTATTACTGGGGAGGCGGAGCGCCACTGGCCCAGGGCGAACGAGGAAGCATGGCCTCACTGGACAGTACCCTGAGGAAAGGTCCCCCACCCGGAAGCTGGCGCCAGCCGGAGCTGCCTGAGGTCATTGCCATGCTCAACTATAGGCTGGACCCTGTGAAGAGTAATGCAGCAGCATACCTACAGCATCTCACGTTCAAGAACGACAAGGTAAGAGGCGAATACACCCATGTATAATTTGTCTTTAGGTGTTATTTGCTGATGTGTTGTGCAAAGGGACTTTAACGAGTGCCATGTGTGAATTTATTTTCTAGGTGAAGACTGATGTGCGTCGTATGAAGGGCATCCCATCGTTAGTCAGCATGTTGGACAACCCCAAGAAGGAGGTCAGTCGCTGGCACGTTATGCCCCTGTATCTGCTGTGTTTTTCCAATACATCTGTATGGATCATTGACTTTTATTTTAAAGTAATGTCTTAAAACAAGGATAAGCTGTTACAAAAACGTTAATATTTTTGGGTTAAAAAAATAAAAGAATTAATGGTTAAAGCTCTATATTCTGATAGTAATCATTGCTATAGAGCAGTGGTTCTCAACCTTTTCAGGCCGCGACCCCCCAAAATAATCATATTTGAACTGGGGACCCAAGATCTGGAGAGACATGGAGACTCCTGTTAATGAACAAACACTATATAGAGCAATGAGTACTATCAGAATATAGAGCAATTTAACACTTATATTAACCAAAGAAAATCACTTACCCTACCTAAGTAATGGGAGCCATGCCATTCATTCCTGTTCGTTATTTTCTTTCCACCTTCAGGTGAAGAAACAATCTGTGTTATTATGTTTTATAATTATATGCCAGGTATAATCCATCATAGTGCAATTGGTCCTGAAGTTAAAATTGTGCTACTTGTTCAGCAGTAGGGATAACATCTTGTCGCTCTGTGTAGGTGCACCATGCGGCCTGTGGAGCTCTGAAGAATATCTCCTATGGTAGAGATCCTGACAATAAGATTGCCATTAAAAACTGTGATGGAGTCCCTGCCCTGATCAGGCTGTTGAGGAAGACTCGTGATCAGGACCTCACTGACACCATTACAGGTAAAACACAAATGATGTGGATTTACTTCCTTGGCCTTTCCCTAAGCCCTGCACTTCAAAATGACCCCCTTTTTCAAAATGAAAACCAGCTAAATGTGCATTATGAGTTCCAAACGTGAGGAAACTATAGGAAAACACGCAATATTAAATACACACACAATATTACATTTACTTTGATTAACAACTTTCAACTGGGCTTCCTTATTTTGAACATGCATTATTATTATTAAAAAAATGTGAAAAGAGAAGATCTACAAGCTCACAAAGCATCGTGATGTGATGCATTGTGAGCTTGTAGGTAGTCCTTTTTCGGCAATTGGCAAACGATGAAATATATACTCTAGGCCAGGGCTTAAAGGGGAATACCACTCATTTTCAACATTGAACTATGTTGCCCCCAGGGCTAATGAGTGGTATTCCCCTTTAAAGCTGCACTCTGTCACCTTCATGTCCTAACCAGAATTCAATCAAACCTGGGTTCCCAGTGCAAGTGCTGACGTTTGTACCACTGAGCTAGTAGAGCACACCTGCTTGATCATGGGAGAAATAGAATTTTGACCTTAAGGCAGTACCACTTAATAATGATAATACATTTTATTTGTAGCACACTTGAGTGGTCAAACCCTCCCACAGTTACTAAATACATACTCTACCATACAGATACTTTTTTTCACCAAAGAAAAGTTATAGTGTAGCTTCAAGTGCTTAATTTCCAAAGCTTATGAGTATTGTTTTATGAAATGTATGACATTGTACATTTGAGGGTTCTGATGACTGTCTCCCCTCCCGTCTCCAGGCACGCTGTGGAACTTGTCATCTCATGACTCAGTAAAAATGGAGATTGTGGACCACGCACTGCACGCCCTCTCTGACGAGGTCATGGTCGCCCACTCAGGCTGGGAGAGAGGGATCAACGGAGCAGGTGGAGGAGAAGAGAACTGCAAGCCCAGGCATCTAGAGTGGGAGACGTCTCTCACCAACACAGCTGGATGTCTGAGGTATGAAGGGATGGAATGGAACAGTAGAGGGGATAATTGTTTCATAAATGAATTCCCTATTCTATGTTTTAGTATAACTGTCGTATGACAGTGTCGCGCATAGGTAATACAAATGTGACACGTCGAGAGCTTGTAGATATTTTCGCGGAACAATTTTGCCTTTATGATATGGCCAAAATGGGGGCACCAGCTTGAAAGTGGTTATATTAAGTCTGTCTGTGCTGTGGTTTTTATAAATATTTCACCAATGAAAAGTGTTCGCATGCGCTTGTGACTAAATAACAACATTGGATCCATTGGAACACAGGTACTTTTTTTCAATTTCCTGAATGGTTTTGGACGTACTATATCCTTAGGACATACAAGGTTTCTGCCCAACATCGACGATATGCACTTTTGACTGTAAAATCTACGGGGCATTTTATGAAATGTAGGTCTCCCTTATAATAAAGCAAAGAACATTCCATAAAGAACAGAGTGGCCACCCTGTCTAATCTTTTTAGTTATCCATGGAAAGTTGCTAGGTGTGTGGTTTGGGAAAGAATCGTTATTTTCATTACCGTTCGTGGTGTGTGTACTCTGATGCAGTGAGTCGTGGCGTTAAAACAGGGATGCAATGAATGGTTCAATGCTGTTTCATGGTGTGTAGGCCATGTCTGTTGTCTCTGCAACGGTTTTGTTTTCAGTTTCATGACTTAATGCAAGTAGCACCGTGATTTGTGATTAGTCTATTAGGCTAAGCAATCAGACACTCACAAGGTGCACATGGTCCTTTTTATTATAGGATTATTATATGAATTGGACATATTGTCTGTGGCCTTGTAAGCAACAGCTGCCTTCCAGGTGTCACTGAGCTCTATTGTTATTACTCTACCCATCTTGCCGTTCACATATTTCAGAGTAGGACATATGAGGCAGTTATGAAGTTATCCCACAGCTACTTGCTTTGTGTGTGTGTGTGTGTGTGTGTGTGTGTGTGTGTGTGTGTGTGTGTCGCTTGACTGATCACAACCAGTAAACCGCTTGACTGATCACAACCAAACCTTGTATGCATGCTGCCAGTAGGCTATAGAAGTACCTCCACTATATTATATATATTTATATCAATATGTATTTACTGCAATAATGCAGCCTACTTTAATCACAATTTGGGTAGACTGAGCATTTAACGATAATGGTGTGCATGGCAAAGACTGTGCTTCAGAGGTGGGAAGTCACAACTGGATACAGTTTAGAACAGCCTAAATGTTCAGCAAAATACTGCTGAAAATACGTAGGAATTATTTCCAAGGTTAAGAAATGTGATAAAAAACAAAACCGGTTTTGGGCTGGTTAGTGCCAATTCTCTACTCTGTGTCACTTGCCTACCAGCCCTGAGCTCTGGGCCAACTTGCCTGACTGCCAATGAATATGGAGGAGGTGAAAAGAAGGAGTGAGTAGTTGTAGAAGGAAGACATTGTAGACACTTGATAAATTGTTACAAGTAACACAGATGGGAAGGAATGAGAGGGCAACAGAGGACAAACCAAGACATTTTGGTCAGGGGAAGGAACGGAAGAGGCATTGAAAAGGAGAGGTGTGACCATTTGAAAATAATGGGAGAGATGTAAAGGACAGGATTCCTACATATTGCAGTTCTGTGAACAAAAATATTGATTACTGATCAGACCTAAAGGTTTTTATTTTGCAGGGGACAAGCAGTGAGTTAGCTCAGTACACACACAGATAATGTGTCTACAGAATTTACTTTTAATGCAAGTATTAAACCTTTATTGAATTAAATTGTTTATAAAATGCAACTAAATTAATATGAAAATCAATAGTTTCTGTTTCCTGGACAATAAGCTGGATGCACCCTCTACTGTGGTAGGAAATGTGTTCCATGTTGAGCATGTCAGTCACTGTGCAAAAAAGGCCAGTATAAAAGACCTAGGCTGAGTACCATTTCACAAACCTTCCTTTTCCCTGCATACTTTCTTCACTCGTTTACAAATGCAAGGTGACTACTGTCGGTTGCTCTTAGCTGCCTACCTCAATGCTGCTTGCACACATCCAGCCACTGTAGATCTGAACATAGATCAGATCTATGTGATGAATGACGGAACAAATGAACGGAATGCTGCCCCAGAGTTGTGCAACCGGAACCGGGTCAAAGCTCTCTCTTATTCTCTCTATAGAGCACTGGACTTTCACACAAACTACACTGTGGTTTATGTCTGAGCATTGTGTGCTGGAATCCCTTTCTAACCACCAAAATTGACTCATTTGATTCCTCTCTTTTCCCCCTCCCATTGTTTTCTCTCTCGTTCCCACAACGGTGCTTTTTGCTACTCTTAATCCTTTGTTCTTCCACCTCTCTCCCCCTTCTCACCTTTCTACCATCTTCAGGAATGTGAGTTCAGAACGCAGTGAGGCGAGGAGAAAGCTAAGGGAGTGCACAGGATTGGTCGACTCGCTCATGTACATTGTCCAATCCCAGATTGACTGTAAAGACGTGGACAACAAGGTGTGTTGAAACATCTTCTCTTACTTTAATTTCACCCACTCTTGCACCTGTAAACTTGTTAGCCTGGTTCCAGACAAATCTGCCATCTGCCAAAAAGAATGCCCGTGGCAGATTAGGTCTGGCCCCTCTCAATAGAGATTCTACTTCTCTCCCTCCGAGGTTGTGAGGGACCAATCAGGGCCCAGTATGCAAATATGGGGTGGGTTTATCACCAGGGGCGTTTTTTTTTTTTGCTCCTCGGAAATGCAGGTTCCACACAGAGATTCCAGACTAATATCTACGCAGTGATATTAGTCTGGCCTTGCCAGGCTATAAACTTGTGATGTGACAATAAAGTTGAAGTTGAGTTCAATTTGTCATAAGAAGAGTACAATTAATTTGAAATGGGAATAAGTCCACAACCATATCGAATATGAAATTGACCTAAACCAAGGTTTAGGTAAAATAATTAACCTTTTCTCTTTCACTTCTACAGTTGATAGAGAACAGTGTGTGTCTGCTGAGGAACTTGTCCTATCATGTGCACCGTGAAATCCCAGGCTTTGAGCGCTACCAGGAGGCCCTGCCTCTCAACCAGGGTCCCGCCCCTGCCACCAACCAGAAGAGTGGCTGTTTCAGTTCCCGGAAGGGCAAAGGTCTGTCCGAATGTCCGTCCATCTGTCTGTATATGTTTTTGTGCTCTCGTGCCTGCCTTTCGCCGGGACGAGATATCCTCTCAAGGATACAAAGAAAGAAAGCTAGTCTTCAAGTTTCAAGGTGCTGTTGTTGGTTGTGTGTAGGATATGGATTAAGGTTAGGGAATTAATGTAGTACATTGAAATCGGTGAACAAAATTGTAAAAGATAAATGGTGCATTTATATAGCTCCTTTATCCAAAGCGCTTTACAATGTGCATTACGTTCATCCCATTTACACACACATTCACACACTGACAGCAAGTTAGGAGTTCAGTGTCTTGCTCAAGGACACTTCGACACTAACGCAGGGGGAGACGGGGATAGAACCTGGTCGTACGGCCGCTCTACCTCTTGAGCCTCTGCCGCCCCTAGTACACAAGTGTTATAGTACAAACCTGTGTCTGTGTGTTACGTCAGAGGGAGGAGTGTCTTGTGTGCTGAAAGGCAATATAATGGCTTTTATAGCCGTGCAAATCAGTCACGGTAGAGATGGAGAGAACTATATTTACTCAGTCGATGGGAGGCATATGGAGGGTAGTGATGATGTAATGTTGACTCTAGCGTCTTATGCGAGTGCTACTGAATTTGTAGACAGTGAAACACACATCACAACACACACACACACACACACACAGGAAGCTGCCCAAGTCTGAGTCAACACACGCAAACAACTCAAGAGGCGGGTATTGGTATGTTAAGAACTCTAAGAATGTCCATCTCTCTGATTGAGCTAATGTTTGTGTTTAACTGAGCGATTAATGTGGATCTATTCATCTATGCCAAGTCACCAATTAGTTGACTTCATTAAAGTCATACTGTGCAACCTGCAGCATTCGTTTTGAAGCGGTAGTGCCATGGTTTTGTTTCGAACTGAATTCTGGGAATTGCAGTTCTATCAGACTATAGACGAATGCTGTAATGACAATGGAGCTACCAGAGGTGTTGCCAAGAAGACTGCTAAATTGAATGTTACATAGTATTACTTATAAATATATTTAATAAGGACGATTTATTTTAATCAACATAATTAGGAATGGGTCAGATTTATAATCCAAGGTAGAGCACGTGCATCCAAAAAGTTGACAGGTGCTGCGTGCTGGACAAAAGTATGTACATGACAAAAGAAGAAAGGTCCACACACTGTGCTAAAGCGCCCAATTAAAATGTTAATAGCAGGAATGGACAACGTTTGAAACTGTCAGTCTTCGTCAGGTCTGAATGTTACAAAGTAGTAAGCGTACTAAATACTTGAACAATGGGCGGGGCACAATCATGCAGAGACAAGACAAGCCTGTGTTTTTTCATTATGATATGGTTGATTTCCTTGTTATGTCTAGCCGTTTTTTAATATTAACTGACATGTTTTTTCAGACAGTGTTGTGTGGGACTTGTCTTATTATTTGAGATGTCTTCTTTAACCACTTGACCCCAACATCCTCTTATTTGGAGATCAGTTCTCCTGTCTCACTATTTTGTTTTCATAGTAACATCCCCAGCTTCTTTATCAGATCTGTAGGCCCATAGTCTGTCACCTTTTGAGTTCAGGGTGGACCTGCAGATCTGGTTGGTTTTCAAGTGGTTAATTACTACAGCTTGTCTGTGCATCCGATTTAGCCAGCCTGCTAAGTGGGGATTCTAGCCATCTAGAACAATGGTAAAGTGGTCCATTTCATAAAGCCTCTTGAGTCTTAACTTCTTGTTAATTGTTGTCTCTTTGCCCTCTTTGCCGACTGTCACATGGCTGATTATATCTTTTTGGTGCAGCAGTGCCACTGGGATGTAAACAAATGTAAATTTTGGTGGCTGGGATATGGCTGCTTGCCTCTCACTTAATTGCTCTCTCTCTCTTTCCTCCATCCTTGCCATCCTCTCCTCCTCTTTTCATCTCCCATTTTTCTTTTCCCCTTCCTCTCATGTACCCCTCCATCTCCTCTGCTTATTGGCCTGGGCTACAGATGAGTGGTTTTCCAAAGGTAAGCTCTTGCTGCTATGTGACCTGTGCTTTGCTTCAGCTGCATGCTGTAGTAATAATAATGAGTCTGAGCTAACCACAGATCTTTGTAGCTGTATACTAACCTTAACCTTACTTTTTAGAGTTGTAGCAGATGGTCAGTTGGAGCCATTTAGTATGTGTGTGTGTGTGCAGCAATGTGCTCCCAACTTAAGTTTTGGAGCACCCACAAACTGTAGGCCCTGTTTAGACGGCTACGGTCTTTAGCGAAAACGGCTAAATAAGATGTCAGATGTGCCTTCCGTTTAGACGGCAACAGTGTTTTCGGGGGTTGTAAACGCAACAAAGTGAAACCTCCTTCCAGAGTGGAAATCTTTGAAAACGCTCCACCTCCCGTCTCCACGTAAACGGGCAATACGGGAGAAACGGCAAAACGTGTAGACATCATGGCTCACGTCGGCTCACGCCACGTGCTCGATGTAAACGGCTGTGATGGGGAAGTAGAGCGGAGTGGTTCTACGCATGCGTGACTGGTCTATCTGGTAGCGCGTCGCCGCCACCTAGCCACCTAGCATGCAAACGACAGCATTTTCAAACACTGTTGCGTCACCGTGTAAACGCAGAATAAAAAGTGAGAACGTAACAGCATTTTGTCGTTTTCTATTCTCATCGTTGCCGTGTAAATGTGGCCTTAATTGATACAAAAAATAACAACAATACAGTTTAAAGGTAACATAAAACGGTGTAAGTATCCTTACAAATGCATGGTAGGCCACCACTAGGGATTTATGCAGTAATCTGAGGTCAGGATGTTAAAGGTTGGTCTCCTGACTGTCTATCCAGCCTCCATCCATCTTTTCACTGAGACCAAAACTGAGCCCAAAACGGTCTAAATTTTAAGCCCTGGTGTGAGGCTCACCATCTCAATAAACGAAATTTTATACTCATTAGTGGTGTAACCAGACAAGTCTGACCAGGCAGTTTTGGAATCTGCACTGACTCTGGAATGTTTGTTTGTTGCAAGTTGCTAAGCTGTTGTGGTGGTGTTCAATGTGTTTCAGGGAGGAAAGATGAGGATGCTGCAGCAGATACAATAGACATTCCAAAGCGGACCACACCTGCCAAAGGTAAAGAAGTCATCCAACAGCTCTCTATCCCTATGCTTTCTGCTAAAAAAGACACACACAAAAAACTACCAAACAAATGTTCATATGTTCATAATCCTTCCTCATCCCTGGTCCTTTTCACCTACCTTGCCAGGATGTAGAACATACAGGAATGGGTTTTGGTTAGACATAGGTGCAAAAACATCCTCCTCACCCCCCACTCCTGCACAACATTCCTATCTATTTATGTATGATCATATATAGATAATACTTTCTATATTAACCATGGAATGTGACTACTATACTCATAGTCATTTTCTATTTACTTTTTTTCTCTTCCATCCTGTCCACCAGGTTATGAACTGTTGTTCCAGCCGGAGGTGGTGCGTATCTACACCTCACTGCTGAAGGAGTCTCAGAACCCCACGGTGCTGGAGGCCTCAGCTGGAGCTGTACAGAACCTCTGTGCCGGACGCTGGACTGTAAGTGGATCTGCTTTAATTGCTGCTTTACATGATAGGACCACTTTTTTTTCATGTTCCGTACATAGAGAAAGCAGCGCAGATGTTGGTGAAATTAATTCATGCATGGAATAGGTCTGTAACCTTAGACAAGAATTCAAAATACATTTACAATTTGAGTTCACAATTACATTTTTGATTCTTTAGGCTTTTAAAATTCATGCAACAGAGCTCTAATCATAAATTGTGTATATATGCCACACATCTTGATTTGGCTCAGAAATAAGTAACATTTTGAATTGGCCTTACTGTGCACTTAACCAAAAGCAATTTTCTCACTGCAACTTTATGTTTGAGGACGGGGAGGCTGAGAAGCTTGAGGAAGTGACGCAATCTATAAAATATTAACCTATTTAGTACAACCAAAAATAGTTTTCTTACATTTTAGGCGAGAAATAGGCCATGTAGTTGCTTGATTCATTTCACGACGACTGAAGAATTATTTTCATATTTTTTTAGCCAGTGCCAGAGTTTTTCATTGGAAAAAAAAAGTACTCAGGAGCCGAAATACAGACTTTTTAAGTTAACAAGGGAAGTGGATAGGAGTCTAGATCTTCTACTAATCAGATCTCCTTGGTCTTTGGTGAAATTGGAAAAAAAAAAACGTTTTTTTTTCATTTTTTTTTTTCACTTCACGTAGATCTACGCGATTGGCACGTGGCGGCTTTAAAGCGGTTCGCGTAGATCTACGTGATTGGCAGTCAATGTGTTAATATATCGCCACTAATTGGGAGATTGTGTTATCTAGCGTGATTTCCCGGCAGCTCATCCCAGCAACTGTGCCGACAGGGAGGCCACAGGTGGGGAGGAAGTACAGACTCGCTGTGACTGTCTGGTTGTGCTAAAGTACAATGGCAGCTTGTCTGGAAACTATGTATATTTCCTAGTTCCTGTTTCAACATTTTAGTTGAGAAATAGTCCTGATTGGCCATCACTCAGGGTCGCTCAAATCTCTTGCTGCCTATTAGCATAAAGTCAAAATGTTTCAACTTTTTTTGTGGTCACCAAGTCACAGTGATTTCATGCCAGTGTCTCGTCACTCTAATAAGTAGCATAGGAAAAGAATGACTGCTGGTCACTTTGTTGCTTGTTTTTGCTTTTGGTGTAAGTCCTGAAAAGCTCCCTTTCGGTCTACAGTAGCGAAGGAGTTGTTCATCCCCTGGGTCATTGTAATAGTTCTGATTAGTGATTTTGACATTTTAATTAGATTGATCATTTTAATGCTTCACTGTTAACATCTTGGTAAAAGCCATAATATTCCCAAATACAAGAGATTAAGTTGTCTTTGATACTTAAAGGTCGTCCATGTTGGCATGTTCCATGCTGTGACTGAACCACCCCATAAACGATGAAGCTTATTTAGTCCAATAATGGTATTTTATTATACTCTCTTAATAACTGGTTAACTTCAATACTACAATAAATCTCAGCAAACATATTCCAGCTCTGTCTCAAAACCAATACAGCATGCGGTGCCTTCCGTATTGCCACAATTCCTCTTACGCTGTACATGGTGAATCTTTACCTTATATGACCCTCCTACACTTATCGTGCATAACCGATTTTAATGGCACAAATCATTATATGAAAATAGCGAGCACCGCACAAGCCTAATGGAGAGAGCCTAAGACGTTGTACCTAAGACGTTGTACCTCATTTTCTATACAGTTCACTTCATAGTTGGTACTTAATAATTTACCTCCCCACCAAGTCTTCTAATGTACATTTTTATGTGTTCGTCCCTGCAGTATGGTCGTTACATCCGCGCCTTGCTGCGTCAGGAGAAAGGCTTACCCATGATGACTGAGCTGTTGGCCCACAGCAATGACCGTGTGGTCCGGGCAATGTCTGGTTCCCTCCGTAACCTGGCTATCGACGCACGCAACCGAGACCTACTAGGTAAGACCCTGTGCTCTGTGCATACACTTGTTTTTGTTTATCTTATCTGGGGATGTTTTTAACAGACTGGGGTCCCCTTCAGGGGGTCCAAATGGTTCTGTTATGCATTTTTCTGACATGGTTTGGGTCCACTTGTCCCTTAGAGGGAAGGGTCACTGCAAATCAATACAAAGTTGCTCAGAGTGATCCCCTTTATATCCTTTGAACAATGCCCCCATCCGCAGGGCATGAGGGGTCACTTAATGATTTGAAGAGTAGGAAAATTATGTGAATCATATGCTATGGCCTTCCCAGTTACCAGAACACCTTACTAAGGACACTTATGCAACTAGGTTTTATTTTTGTGGGAGGGGGGGGGGGCTTGTCAGCCATCTGTATGTCTACATATCTAAACCTGTGTGTGTGTGTGTGTGTGTGTGTGTGTGTTTGTGTGTCAGGAAAACATGCAGTGCCTCATTTGGTGGCCAACCTGCCGGGCGGTGGTCAGAGCCAACCTGTACGAGCACTGTCAGAGGAGACGGTGGTGTCCGTACTGAGCACGCTCCATGAGGTGCTGGGCTCCAGCCTGGACTCAGCCAAAACCCTCAGAGCCTCACAGGGCATCGAAAGACTTGTCCTTATCAACAAAGATGGGTAAGGGTCTGTGAGAGGGAGAGTATGCATGCATTAGGATGGGGTCAGTGTAAACATTTGCTAACAGCCAAGTACTTGTTGCAAATATAATACATGGTTGGAAACATATAGGGGAACAGATAATGGTAGGAATATGGTTGTGTTCTGGTTTTTGACTTGGTCCTGTATTCATTTTATTGTTCCATAATCTACTATAGCATCACACAGCATATCCTATCTGATCAATTGTATCTAATTTTATGTAATCTTTCTTGGACTTGAAATCCAATGCCATATAGGCTTTTTATTTGTCTTCGACATTAAGGGCCTTGTACACAATACAGTGTCAGATTTTCAGCGTGCTGGTTTTTAATTGGTTACCAGCATAATATTTACCAGATAATCAATTCCTGTTACTTGTAAACGACAGCAGTAAACAACCCTCATTCTGTGTCACCCTTCATCGCATTTCTCCGCTTCATTTCTAGCTAATGGGTGGAAGACAACCCTAAAGTTAAATTGGGTCAATTCTTAAAGACAGAGCTGGTGTGCAAACAATATTAAAAGGCGTGCATCTGGAGCATGTTTACATTGGTAGACTAGATAATTGAAAATCTGATCTAAGCTCATACATTTTACGGGACCATTAAAACCTGAAACCGATTCAACCACAGCACGTGTGATAGTTGGAGGCAGTGAGTGAGCAGCTTGAGTGTGGGGGTGTGAATATATCTGGAAGAGATTGAA
Source organism: Gymnoscopelus braueri (assembly GCF_963280865.1). Taxonomy (NCBI): domain Eukaryota; kingdom Metazoa; phylum Chordata; class Actinopteri; order Myctophiformes; family Myctophidae; genus Gymnoscopelus; species Gymnoscopelus braueri. The sequence goes on along the minus strand of NC_137604.1, from coordinate 31,384,596 downwards.
TGAATGCACAAGAGAGTTCGAAATGGCTGGTTGTGCGTATGAGACTAGAGCAACACTTGCTAGTGTGGAGAGGGCATCTCAGAACAGAGAAGAGTTCTAACAATCTTTCTGTCAAATTTTGTGTACCATTCTGAGGGTAAATATTTCATACTTGGGATGCTTTTTCAATTTATACGGACTTACTAACACCAACTATTTGTCCTCTTCTTTTGACTCTGTTCTTCCTTCTTTGTCCACCAGTAACCGTTCTGAACGTGAGGTGCGAGGTGCAGGCCTGGTGCTGCAGACAGTGTGGGGATACAAGGAGCTGAGGCGCACTCTGGAAAAGGACGGCTGGAAGAAGACAGACTTCATGGTCAACCTAAGTCCTCCCACTATCAACACCAGGGCCAATGGAGGTTATGAGGATAGCACCCTGCCGCTCATAGATAAAGGTTAGAGACAGAGAAACACATGCACTGCTAGACCAGGTTGTAATCATTATTAGTATTCCCTCTTATGTACTTAGAGTATTAGACATGAGCACTGGGGTTTACCACACTGGGACAAAAACAAACCGTCAAAACAAGCTACAGAACTGTAGTTCCTGCAAGCAACAGGTCCAACTCCGTCGGATTACTGTAATTCTTGTAACCTTGTGCATGGTCAATCTTCACTGTATAATATGACTTCCACCGATTTTTAATGGCCACAAATCACGATAGGAAAATAGCCCAAGTATTGCCAAAGCCTACTTCCGACTCCATGGAGTTGATTCAATAGATTTTAGTCTTTTTGTAGACTATGTTGACAATAAGAAGACTAAAATACACTGGCCTAATTCTTTAATCTTCTCGGCATTCTTTGTATTGTCCATTGGGGCAGTTCCCACCTGTCTTGTACTTCAGCCAATTCCCAGGTATCTTGCGCTAAAGTAGATAAAAAGAAAGTTTAACTACGGCAGTGGCAGAGACCTTTATCTCAATGAGAAGCATTGATGTACTGTATATGCTTATTGTGTCTGTGTCTTTGATTTTCATTTCAGGGGCGAAAGCAGACAGTGAAAGAGACATGATTCCAATGAACGACTTGGGACCGGGTAAGTTTGAATGCAGCGCGCTAATGCACACACACTATGCCTTGGAGACAAGTCTCTTATTACAGGAGTAGGTTTTATTTATTTACGGGATCAGGTGACCGCAGACCAAGCTGAGACTGAGAGTAGTGCACCCAGCCCTAGGTGTCATAAATTTAACGGAGATCAGTAAGCCGTATTTAATGTAAATTCTGGTTGATTTCATCCTCTTTTTTATGTTTCAGTTGATTTGGACATTTGTGCTCAGATTGCACACACACACAAACCGAGAAACACAAACAAAATGCAGAAATACAAAAGCCTGTCAGTGTCTTTACATGTTTCTGTCTTCCCCAGATGCCTATTCCACACTGGACCAGAGAGGGAGGAGAAACACTATTGATGACACACTTGAGCCTGCTGATAAAGATACAGTGCAGGTACACATGCACCATGTGCGCGCGAGTACACACACACACACACACACACAAACACACACACTTATACTCTGTCCCTTGTTAATCTCTGTGTTCATCATCTGCATTAACCACTCAAATCGTATTTTATTATCTTAGTTGTATGATGGTTTTGTATAATTTCTTTTAAAATAGCAGATACTGTATGCAAGCTAAAAATGCATCGCATTGCAATGTTATGAGCTTGTAAATCTGCTATTTTTGCACTTTTTTATTTTCCCAGAATGACATTCCCAAAATAGGGGGTCTAAGCATGGTTTAGTTCAAAATACACACAACACGCCTTACCTTACTCTTTACTCCAATTCTAACTCCAGCAAGGAAAACAACCCCTCCTGATCCTCACAAGAAACCACTTTCCAGTGTTTATTTTGTTTTGTGGACATTTGGACTTACTGGGTGGCTAAAAGCAGAGGACACACAGTCACATGCTCTGATATTTTATCTGCTTTTAATTTGTTTTGCATTGATCCACTTAAATTAAAATGAAATCCAGTGGAATAGTGTCCTTTCAGACAGCATTGTTTAATACAAGTCCATCTTTGTATTAGAGCATTGACAAACCATGTTTTCAATATGATGGGAAAGGGTCAGGAAATGTCACAGGAAGAAATTAAACATCCATTATCCAAATCTGAGAAAGCTCGCAGCAGAACAACTTGAACTCAAGGATACATTTGTACTTGATTGTACATGAAGGCCAGTTACATCACTTTACTGTGAAAGGAGTGGGTGCTTGCGTGCACGTGCGTGCACACACACACACACACACACACACACACACACGGAGCATGTTGATGCATGTTGATGCATGTTTTACTAACACCATTGTTAATCTGTTTCTCACTTATATAGCCCCTCACTAACTTGTCTTTTTCTTCTTGACCTGTTCTTGGACTAAACTTGTAAACTTTCTCTCCTTTCTTGTCTGTGTGTGATGCACTGTGTGCCTCATTTCTGTTTTTGTCCACTCTGGTCCTGAACACATCCGTCTTTCTTCTACTTTTCTACTCTTCTTTCTTCCCAACCCTCTTCCTACTACTCGCCATGCTAATTGATCACTGTCTCTCTCTATCGTTCTGTCATTGTGTCTCTCAGGGAGGGATGTATGGGGAGAGGCAGGCCTCTTTGCCTCTCATGGATTCATATGATGGTTAGGCTACACCTACAGTCACACTGCATGTGAGTGCATGGTATGTGTATCCTACTGGCCCTCACTGCATGGCCTAAAATCTTACACACGTGTGTGTGTGTGTGTGTGTGTCGCAGCGTGAGCTTGTGTGTGTGTGTGTCGAGTGTATGAGTGAACTGCCTTAGTTATTTGGACTGTATTATTGCTCCCCCTGCTGGCAAACCACAGTGATTTTTCTTTCTCTTTTTTTTTCATTTGGTGGAATTCTCTGTGTACAGTCAGATCTTGTGAGATGTGTGCTAATTGTATTGTCCGCCACTGCTGATGTCTATCGTACTGTGTACCATATTGCCAAAAACCTCCATATATGCTGCATATTTCAATATTGTGTTTGAGTGTCGATTCATACCTACTAGGCATTGTTTTAATGTTATCCACTCACCCTCTTTCAACCCACACTCCTGTGTCTTTTCTTTCAGAAAAACTGATCGTGTGCATCAGTAGACGACAGCCACCTCCCGCCTACTGCCCCTGCTGATCTGATAACACTCACCAAGGGACCACAGCCACTACACTACAGACTCCACTCTTTCTCTCTCTCTCTCTCTGTCTGTTTCTTACATTCCTGTGCTGAATCAGACAGACCGACTTTAGCCACTATTGAAATAACTGGGATATAAAAGACATGACTTTACTCTCCCTGTGGACAGTTGACATGACACAATAACCACTTCTTGTTTTTTTTTGTTTTTTTTTACTCTAATCGGTCTCCTACAACCTCGCCTCGTAACACAGCCAACGCACACAGCAAAAGAGGAGCCTGGAACTTTTTGGAACACACTAAGTAAAATACACTACACTTGCCAAACACATCAAAAGGGAAACTTTTGGAATTTTAACAGGACCCTTTCCAGAAAATAGCTGTGTAAAATATGATAATTCATTTAACCACTTCGCCTCAAACGTGAAGAAAAACGTTTTTCCTTATGGTTAAATACTACAATTTTCTTTTCTTACAACAGAAGAACCAATGTTCATTGATTGCATTAGATATCTGTGATGCTTCTACTCCTGTTTTGATGGTGATTGTTATGATCTTGCTTTATGTTGTACTGCAGTATCGTACATGTGCCAAATGACACCGCTACTGCCGCAACCGTAGAATCCCACCTACTGACACCTTTCTCCCCTCGCTAAAAACTAATTTACACTGAATTGACTTGTGATTGATTGGCTTATGTTCTGTGTATTTTAAGAGTTTCAAGAGTCTTATCATAGTCCATGGTAGAACTCAGATGGGGATGATGTGTTTTATTAAGTATGAATTTCACAGACCAAAATAACAGAGGTGTTGGTACCGAGTATTCCAGGACTACTAGATAGAAATAGAGTGAATAGGGTAAACAACATATTTCTCCGCCATGCTCTACAATACTTTTTTTTCCTCAATATGTTCCTTCTATCACAGCTAAGCATCTACTTTAGTATTCTTGGGAGACCACACAGGATTTGATTAGTATTGATTCATTGAGTGCATTTTTTTTTATCTGAAAATCTATTATGAATTATAAATGTGTAAATATGAGACTGCCTCTAACAAAATGTCAGCGTGGACTAACTGGAGTGCCTCATTCATGCACAATGGGTCTGATGTGGATGTGTCCAAGATGATTTGGGTAACCATTCGGGAGGTGTTTTTATTTGCAAGTTACTACTTCAGAATGTATGGATCTCAACAGTTCTATATTCCACGTGCTATTGGAATGTATGAACTTACATGTTTGTATGTAAGGCTGTATGTATCATAGTCTGGTTTCTGCATTGTTTTATATAGAATATAAAACTCTTGATTTCCACAAACTCATGGTCTACCTAACTTGGCTGGTAGTCATTCAAGGTTACAGAACGACACTTGGGTGAGAGGACACATTCTTGCGTGTTTTTTGTAGTGCTTGTTCTGTAGAAGATTGCATATTCTTAGTGCAGAGTAAGATGTAGATATTTACTGAGCGGATGATTTTGGAAAGAAGGCGCTGGGTGGATTCTCTTTTCCCCTTTTTCATGCCACTTCAAACACTACAAAAGCGTTACAATTGACTCATGTTGCCTTCAAGAGTGAATGGACAGATTGTATAACTCTTAATTCTTGAACAGGTGTGAAGCAAGGAGTTTTGCTGGACTTAAGGAGGGGAATAGGGGAGAGCAAGGGCCCAATTTAGAAGATTTGTAAAACCTCAGTTTGTGGAGGCAGAGACCAGACATTGATTGTTTGCTTAGATAACGTGAAAATTAAATAAAAGCACATTTAAACTATATATACCAGAGAATATTTGTTAATTTTAATGGTTTTATGTATTTCGTTTTTTATATTTTAGGATTTGGGTTAATCGTTTTGGGTGCTCTGGGTGAATGCATATGCAATCCTTTTTTTTTTTTTGGTCTGATTTAAAACATTTAAAGGTTATTTTAATTAAAGACAAAACGAGCAAAAACTGAAACTCATGTCAGCCACCTGATATTGAAACACTAATCAAAAAGCTGAAAACCTTAATCTCTGCCTTGGCTCTTAATGTTGCACAGTTCTCATTGGTGAATCAAATATGTAACTAGCAATACAGTTTTTAATAAAAAAAAATGATTTTTCAGAACCCTGTTTTGTTTTGATTCATCCAGCACTGGAACACGTAGGTAGGCTACAGTGGTTCTCAACCTTTTCAGGCCGCGACCCCCCCCCCAAAATCATATTTGAACTGGGGACCCCCAACCCTGACAAGCACTTGGAATGTAGGAGTTGAGGCATTACATTCTGTTTGACTTGGTTCCACATATAAATATTGTTAAAATAGCAGATCTACAAGCTCTCAATGCTCGTGTTGTGAGCTTGTAGATATGACAATTTGGCAAATGTTTTACCAGTTTTTATAGTATAGTTTGTTGATTACTTTTGATGCAGTAATGTTCTTATTTATTTTCTTTATTTTTTTCTTTTAAGTCCTTAAATTGTCACCCCCACCCCCAGTAGCTACGTTTTTGGACAATTGACTTATTTGTGTTTCCCAAAGGTCAAATTACCCTCAGTGGTTTTATTGTCGTTGAGCTGAGGCGTTCCTTATTGGCTACATCTTAAAGTAGGTGTTTAAACCAATGAGTTTCATAATGGCGTCACTGTGCTACTCGAAAAGACTGATAATGAAGGCATGGAAAGTGTTTGCTAAGTTAGTCATTGAAATAAGTTGCAGTGTATAATTTCCATTGTTCAGAAAACGTAAGTTACTGCAGCTGCAGATGTCATGAATTTCTAATCAACGTCGTGTTGTGGTTATCTAGCGTCGCATTAGTAGACAGCCTTCTCAAATAGTGATTGTTAAATCACTAAATTAGTTGGAGAAAGTTGTAGCTTTGGAATTTAGAATAGTGTTAAAGTCGCAGCTATAATGTATCGACATTGTTTAGGATTTGCTGGAGAGGTTTATATTCAGAGAATCGTAATAACGTTAATTATCGACACCTGTAAACTTACGCACAGTACTTTTACTTCTACTCCACTACATTTCAAAGGCAAATATTGTACTTTTACTCCAGTACAGTTATTTGAAAACTTTAGATTCTTGTTACTTTGTTGATTGTGATTATTATTACAAAATATATAAATAATATAAAATTTGGCCATTTGAAAATAGCCGATCTCCAAGCTCACAATGTGTCTCATCGGGATGGATAGTGAGCTTGTAGATCGGCTAATTTATAGCCCTGAAACAAAGATGTTTATGCATTTATGAAAACTTGTGAAATGGGGACATTCTGCATAATCACTTTCAACTTTAGGTACTTTAAGTAGGCTACATTTTGATAGTCTGGTATTAAAAATGTACTTGAGTAAAAGCACAAAAGGATTGGCATCAAAATATACTTAAAAGTATGAATAATTATGCAGAATGTGCCCGTTTCACAAGGTATGTGTATAAAATGTATTAAAATCTTTAGAAAATAGCAGATCTGCTATTTTTAAATAGCCAAAGTTTAAATAGGGCTGAAGTGGGTAAAGTATGTTTTGCAATAATTAAAATCTACCAAGTAGGCCTAACTAGTAACTAAAGTTTTCAAATAATTGTAGTGGAGTAAAAGTACAATATTTGCCTCTGAGTGGAGTAGAATCAAAAGTACTGAAAATTGGAAATACTCCAGTAAAGTAAAAAAATACCTCAAAATTGTACTTAAGTAAATGTACTTAGTTCCTTTACACCACTGTTGGCAACACTGCTTCCAATCCCTCCATGTGTTTTTCTACCACCCTCCCTCCCAGTGCTGATTGAAGGATGTGGAGGTACCGACTCAAAGACCATGATTCCCGGCTGCTGGCTGGATTCCAGAGACAGCAGAACAGCAACCTGTTCTGTGACACCCTGCTACAAACTAGTGGTGAGACTCGGGATTGGGGAAAGGACAAGTACAGTATTGAACCCCTTATGTCTGATGCTAAAATAAGCAGTTATGTGTAAGGACACGCTTCTGTAAAACAGTAGCCTATCTTAGTATATTTTTCACATGTTAGGTTGTTACCTAATATATCTCATGTATAGCAATGTGTCGCTCCTTTTTTCCTCTCCTTTAAGATGTTTCAATTCCAGCCCACAGCTGCATCATCGCCGCCCTCAGCCCTTATCTGTCCAAGAAGGTGTCTGCCTTACCCTCCCCTCCTTCTGGGAATAGGCGCCAACTCCAGCTTCAGTCTTTGAAAGACCAAACGCTGCTGAAATTGGTGGGCCTTCTGTACTCTGGGGAACTGAAGTTAGAGGATCCCACAGAGCAAGAGGATGTGCTGGCTGCCGCCCGCCAACTGAGGATCGGAGGCCTTGTGGAAATACGAAGAGGTGGACAAAGGGAAAGTGAAGTTGTCGGGGAGCAGCAGAGCTGTAGGAGGGATGCAGAAACTCAAGCTGAGATAAGAGTTCGAGAAGCAGAGATACAGACTGTGAAGTGTAATGAACAGGCAATGGATGGCCACTGCACTCCGAATTCCTCAAATCTCCCCTCCTCTAATCTTTTCAATCCCAACAATTACAGCACAGTCATCTCTAGTGTGGAGGGAGCACCAAACGCCACCCATGGAGGAACCTGGAACAGCAGAGACACTCCACTGGTCAGTAATACCTATGTGCGTGACTTGAGATGGATTCTCTGGTTTGTTCAGGGAATAAAAAACATTAACGTTCAGTGTTCATCACTAGACTGAACCATTGACCAGTGATTCAATTTACAATTTAGGCCCAGATAGTCTTATCCAGAGAGATTTACAAGTGCTAAATCAGAGTTAAATGGTGCATTTATATAGCGCTTTTATCCAAAGCGCTTTACATAGATTGTGCATTACATTCACCCATTCACACACACATTCACACACCGATGGCAGAGGAAACCATGCAAGGCACCAACCTGCTCATCGGGAGCAATTAGGGGTTCAATGTCTTGCTCAAGGACACTTCGACACTAAAGGCCCACGCATGCTACCAAATGAGGTGGTCACCCTATCACCTTTTAGGTGATAGAGAGAGTGCTCTCTATGATAGAGAGAGCTCTCTCTATCACCGACGCGGTGATAAGGTGACCACCAAAAATTGTAGCATGCGCCCCCCTTAACTCTGGGGGAACCCGGGATCGAACTGGGAACCTTGCGGTTTACAGTTCACTCTACCCCTGAGCCACTGGCGCCCCCGTAAGTGTAAGTGGCATAAACCCTAGTCAACAGATGACATACAAGTAGAGTGAAAAGAGAATACTGTAGTGTTTCACAGCAACTACGATACCAGGTATCATTCATTCATTCATTCAAAATCTGTCTAAACAACAAGCATTAAAGAATATAAAAATTTCCTGCTTCTGGAAAACCTCTGTGGACCTTCCCTTTATTAATATGTCGGTGTGCAAACTTTCCATTTGCCTCACTTGTAAATATGTCATGATACAGAATTTAGATTTTATGTTCTCATGAGGGTCAGGCTTGGCTGTTGAGCCTGATGCAAAGGACTGGCCAAGTCCCTTTGTGGTGTGTCGAGGAGGGAGGAGTCTGTAGCTGTATGTGCTCCTCATCCTTTCCAGCTCATCACAGAAGAGATGGGAGGCGCTCTCCAGGATAGCTTTCAGCTTCCTCCTCATTCTCCTCTCCACTATCACCTCCCGACTGTCCAGTTCAACTCTAGCCAGGCCTTCCTCACCCCCCCCCCCCCCCCTCTTGCCAAAGTTTAGATTTTGTTTCTAGAGATCTATTTAATTTTGATATTTTAGCAAAGAGAATCTGGTTAAATAAGTATTCATGCTAACCCTTTTGTCTCTTCTGTCTGTAGAGTGGTAGCAGTCTTGCAGAGCCACAGAGAGACTTCACTGACCTGGGACTACATGGGGCCGCCTCCTATGTCTGCCCATGTAAACCACAGACCCCAATCCCATCCTGTCCACTGGTCATCCCTAACACTCCTGAACCTTCACCTCACCCCTATACCAGCTCTAACCAACAGTCACACTCCAATGCCCTATGCATGCCACCAGCGGACACCAACCCCCAGTCAGTAGAGGAATCAACGGAGGAATTAGAGAGGCTCCTGAAGGAAATCATGATGGGTCTTAATATATTGCCCTCAAACCTAGAGATTAACTACACCACCCCACACAACCTCCAACCAAACCTTGATAGAGCAACAACCACCCACCAGTCTTCAATTCCAAACCTTGTAGCAAAGCAGAGTAGGCCACATCCTGCAGTGGGCACAGAAGACTGGACACCAAGCGACAACTCATCATTAACAGATACAGGTACCGAGATATATTTTGATTCTGATATCGTTGCTGTCGGATGGAAACCATTCCTTATAATATATATATATATATATATATATATATATATATATATATATATATATATATATATATATATATATATACTGTATGTGTATTCACTACTTTTGTGCGAAAAAACACAAAAGGTTGAGATATGAGGTTTCTGACAGCAACGATAATGTATTCCTATATTGAAGAAATAACACGCATCGTTTCATTCTGTGTCTAGAATTATAGCACTGGAGTTAACACAATATAAGATTGTCAGCTAAATCATAATCGATTAGCTAGCTGACTTACCTTCAACCTGACTAGGTCTGTATGAGTGTTCAGGGCCTTGATCAACTGTCTATCTGGTGTTGTGCAACTTGAATGTACCAGCCACAGGGTGTGCTCAAATATTGTGAAAAATATATATATATATATATATTGGCCCCCCATAAAGGAATAGTTCACAAATGAAAATTCTATCATTACCTACTCACCTAGCCCCTTTCGGGACCCTGTTTACCTTTTTTGTATTTGGGAAGGCGGTATCCTGGGTCCCTTGACGCTCAAACCACTCTCCCTGGTACTCGCAGGTACCACTGTCTGGTCTCGGGCAAATATAACGTCGCTTATGTGTTGCAGAGATTTCTCAAAGGTACCCCCAATTGCAGTAGGCTAACGCGGAAACATGAGTTAATCGGCGCGGATCGGCGTTGCCGTTAAACTTCTTTTTTTTTTTCTAAAAATTGTTATCCCGCGAGTGACCTTCTTGTCACCTGACAGGGGGGAGTTTCCCTGGTTGGACGTAGCGCGTGGAAGGAACACGTTATTCCAACCAGTTCCCTTCCCCTCCATCAGGCGCCCCGGCTGTCATGGGGGAGGCGGTATAGCGACCAGGATTACTACATGTTTTTGTGAGGGTATTAACTACCCTAGGAGACACGGGGAGAACATGCAAACTCCACACAGAGTAGGCCCTTTCGCCGACCCCACCTAGGGTATGGGCGCTGATGACGCGGAGGAGAAGACACGCCCCCAGCGCCCACAGCGTCCCCGGCGGGAATCCAACCCAGGACCTTCTAGCTGTGAGGCGACAGCGCTACCGACTGCGCCACCGTGCCTTCCGTTAAACATTTTTAATCATTTTTTAAAACTTTAGCTTCTCTCTTACACTCTGCTCCACTTCCCATGTCCCGCCTCCCCGTGTTGTGACTGGCGAGCTGCGCGTCCTACGTTACTGCCTCTGATTAGCCGAGGTCGTACATGCTTGCATGACAATCAACATTTACTGTGCATCTGGGAGGGGAGGAGGGGGATCATTTCCCAAAAAGGTATACAAATGTAAATTAAATTTGCTTTCTCATGTCTGTTTCCATCTTTCCACTTCCTAGGCTTCCACTCTGCAAGCAATTCTCATTTTGTCCCTGCAAAATACATGCCTGAGCTTGGTCCAAATTTCACCCACCACCCTAAAGCTCCACAGTGTTGCCTCTCCAAAACCTGCCGTTCCTCAACAGCCCACTCTCTGAGATTTCCAGACCATATAGATGAAAGGAGCTTTCAGAACGCACCAGTCACCCAGAGTGCTCTGTCCCCCCATGGACAAAAACGACATTACCCAGCTTGTCAGTCTTCCCAACCTGACTCCTTAGCATGTATGGAGGATGTGCCCCTGCGTAGATGTCTCCCTCCATCAGAGCCATGTGCTAATAGGGCTAAACCCCACCAACCTTCCTTTAACCACCCCACAAGCCATGGTAATACATTTCAGCAATCACCTCTAGAGGTGCCATCTTGGCAGATGACAAAGCCAGGAGTATTACAGTTTCCTCTCAGCCACAAGATCCACAGAGAAGAGACATCCCTACATCAAGTTAAAAATGACACTTGTAACACAAAGTGCGTAGTGGAACGTTGCAACGACAGTGGGCCAAGCACCACTGCAGTAGCTATGAGGAGTGGGGTAGAAGATGGAAGCAAAAGGAGGAGGTTGGCAAATACAAGATGCATGAAATATTCAATAGATACCATTGGTCAGACTTTGGCACGCAAAGCTTTTAAACTCTCTGAGCAAAGTCAGAGTATAATCCAGTTGGGTGTTTGTTCAGTCAGTCTGTCAAGGAAAGTCTGTCAGTCTGTCATGGCCAAGGAAAGGGAAATGGCCACCAGCTCTCGCAGAATGCTGGAAAATGCTGGGAAATCAAAGAAACCACCAGAAATCAAAAAAAGAAAGATGAGGCCAAGGACAAGCCAAGAGAAACACTCAGGTCCCAGCACCCTGGACAGAAGAATTCAGAGTGTAGACTTAATAGCCCCAAAGAGGAAACGTGGGAGACCCCGTAAGATAACGCAGGAGCATATGTTCTGTGTTGCTCCCTCTTCTGATTCAAGTCACAATGTGGAAAGTGTCCGCCAAAGTCAAGCGTACAGGAAGGTAAGCCAGGAGTCACGAGAAATGGAGGACAAACCAACGACAAGCGATAACAGCCTAGAAACACACACGGGTCCTAGCACCCTGGTCAGAAGAATCCAGAGTGTAGACTTAATAGCCCCAAAGAGGACACGTGGGAGACCCAGTAAGATAACGCAGGAGCATATGTTCTGTGTTGCTCCCTCTTCTGATTCAAGTCACAATGTGGAAAGTGTCCGCCAAAGTCAAGCGTACAGGAAGGTAAGCGAGGAGTCACGAGAAATGGAGGACAAACCAAAGAAAAGGAGGACGAGGAAGAACTGTGGAATCCTGGTCAAACGGGACAGAAGGTGCAGGAAGAGGATTAGGAATAAAAATGGAAGCATTCCAGTGAGTATGGAATCAAACACACAGAATTCAGTCCCCACTTCAGCCTTGTGTGACATTACAGCCCAAATCTCTGACAGACCTCCCCTCCTTCCCAGTGAGGAGCCCTGTAGTCAGCAACATAATAGGATATTCTGTCCAGGTGAAACTAGCGTGCTTAAGCCAAATATATACTTGGAGAACTCGACTCCGGAGCAGCACTCGACTCCGGAGCACACCGAAGGGGCTGAAGTCATCACAACTAAACGGCCACCCATGGTGACTCTCAAACAGTTTCAAGAGCTTATAAAACACAGACACCGGAGGACCAGGGAATCAAAAAAGTCAAATGACGGTGTTGAAAGTCAAGGAGAGGTTAGTTGTGGAACAGACAGCAGTTATGAGGAATTTACCATGGAATCAGAAATGGAAAGAGAGAGTGCTCAGATTCAAGGCAAAAGTGAGGTTAAAAAACTTGATACCATACATGGTTTTCCATTTGATCAGAACCCCCACAGGATCATCACAGCTAAGAAGTGTGGCTCAGAAGAGGCTTACAAAAGCAAACTGCACATGCGTGAGAAAAAGCGACAGGGACACCAGAGCCAAAATAAAAACAAGATATTGAGTGAAACTGTGACAAAAAAAGAAGGGGAGGAGTCCAGCAACACTTGTGTGTTTAAATCCAAGGAGGTAGTGATAAATTATGTACCATCGGAAGGAAATCACCAAGTAATGCCAGATGAAAAAGAGGACAGGCATAATGAGAAAATGAAAGCGAAAGCAATTGAACAAACAGAATCGCCCTCCCAGAACCATCCATTGCCTTGTTTTGCCACTGCAGAGGAAAGAAGAAAAGAAGAGGACATTCATTTGTTAAAGGTGGCCAAGATGGCAGATAATGGAGGAGAAATGGGAAATCTGCAGTATGATCCTGATAAAGGTAAATTAATTTACATTGAAGTATTGTGAGTTGCTTGAGATATTCTGAGGTTGTGCTGCTCATATAAATGGGAAAGTTAAACTGTTAAAAGTTTAAATATGAAATCACCATATCCTGAAATCCTTCAATCTGTTATGGTAATTAGTTTGAATGTTGTTATCACTTGTGTTTAAAATGTTTTGTTGTTTTATCAGCTTTTAGTTACATGTATAGCTAATATTCCATCAGTAATGTAAGCAAGCAAATCCCATTATTTCACATTTAGCTCTTTATGCTTGCTCACCAGATTGGTTTAAATTAGACTGAGAGGTTGACTGAGATTCTGATAAATGAGGAGCTTCATCTAACTTAATCTAACTTCCTGCTTTCCCTCTTACAGTAGCTCTGGAAGTGCCCACCAGGACCAATAGAGAGTATGACACAGAACAGCCTGCAGACACTACAGAGGACTGCATTGATTCCTTGATCCGTATGCTTCGGGAAAACAAACTGTCTGCTGCCAGTGAGACAAACCCTCATACACTTTAGAGTGCACATAATTCTACGCTCAGCAGGGTCACCATGGGGTTAAACTACAACTGGAAACGTATGTAGATGAAACGTATGCAGACGTGGAGTTTTTCATTTACTCCCCAGACCTTTTGCCCAGAGAGTTGTGGCATGACATTGTCTGTCTGCATAGGAAGAGGAGACGGATGACGAATTGACTGAGGTGGATGTTATTGGTGTTGTGGCAGAATAAGCTCATCTGAAGCGCTACACTTTTGTTTTGATTCAGCAAGATTTACTTGCTGATTTTTTGTTTTTTTGTTTGTGTACTGCCATCATTCATCAGTATGCCAATTGTAGCGTTGAAATATTGTCGTTCTTTTTTTGCAGCAGGCTACATCAATATCCGGCATAAACAGTTAAGTTCCTTTTTTTTGTTGTTTTAATTTCTGTTGATTCTCAGTATTAGACCAGTTGTCTGATAAGTCCAGAACTGTTTCATTGTATTCCCTCATAGGAACTAGAACCTTTGTGTGAACTTTCCCTATCATTATTCTGGGGGGATCATTCGCCGGAAATAAATCTACAGATTTAGTGTGTGTGTGTGTGTGGGGTGGGGGGGAACGCAGACCAAGGTACAGAGTTTAGTTAGCCCGGTCAAGTATAGAGCATTTAAGTGCATGTTGACTGCATTTACTCTTCATATTTACTTTTGCTACCATTTCTTTAAAAAAAGTGAAATGAGAAAACCATAAGTCTGACTAAAGTTGGATTCATACTGTGTGAGACAAGCCATGGCTCATCATAGCTAAGAATATTGGCTCACTGAATTGTCCTAGCTGTGCCTGTGTCTATAGAGCGTCGCAGTTCCCGCCCACTTCCTGTTTTTTTTGGTGCCGGAAGAAAAAACTCAATGCATTTTTCCATTGACATTTCCAAAAATATTTATATCTATTAATTTAAGCCTCGAATCAAGCCATCATGACATGACATGAATCATGACCATAAACGTTTGATTCTGTGATTTTTTTTTTTGTTGAAAACGGCAAAACAAAGGGTATTTATTAAATATAGTATATCATATAATTAAATATAAAATAAAAAAAAATCACAGAAAAAAACGTTTTATGGTCATGATTCATGTCATCTCGTGATGGCTTGATTCGAGGCTTAAATTAATAGATATAAATATTTTTGGAAATGTCAATGGAAAAATGCATTGAGTTTTTTCTTCCGGCACCAAAAAAAACAGGAAGTGGGCGGGAACTGCGACGCTCTATATGGAAATGGTGTGAGAAGTTTAATATTATGTCAATGATCCAAACAATCTGGCTTACAGGAGTTGTTATACACAGTAAATTAGGCGTCAGATAAACAAGCACTTATATCTTTTGACTGTAAAATAACATTGTATACATAATACTAAATGTATTTTGTACATGTCTGGATTTGTAATAAATATAGTTTTTTTTTAAATGTCTGACTTGAATACCAACATTGGTGTTATTTTTTCCTTATACTGACAGCGCAACTATTAAATAATAGTGTACTGCTTTTTCAAAGCGACGAGTGATGCTTTTCCCCCCCTCAGCTGTTTGAATCTTCAACAGGGGGTCCGGGACCCCTAGACCTAGGGGGTCCTCAGAGTTTACTACAGGGGGGCCGCCAAATCTGTGTTAGATATATTTATTACATTAACCACTAGCATCCCTTTTCTGAGAACTTCGGCAAAGGGGTTTTGTGTTGAGGGAAAAAAGAGCAGACCAAGTAAAAAAAAAAAAGTGTAATCTGCAACTAATTTTTATTCAATATAGCGAGGGTCCCTGCTTCATCTCTCTCAGCTAGGGGGTCCTTGACTACTTGCCCTGACAAACGTTGAAGACCCCTATCCTATGGTTTGAATCAATACAACTTTATTGTCAGCGGAAGTGTGTGCGCACTCCTGCTGTCCGGGTGAAACAAGGCGCACGTGTGTACGGAGGATTTGAAGGTTACAGTGAAAACGGGACAGATCTGTTGGACTCTAGCAGAACCTCCTGACCGGCCCGTGTTCTAGGTGGTTGTTGGGTCTTCATCGCAGTACCGACAGGACGCAAGACATGGATCCCATGAAAGCGCAGCAGTTGGCGGCGGAGTTAGAAGTGGAGATGATGGCTGATATGTACAATAGGTAAATAAGGCTTTAAATGCTAAGTAGCAAGCTGGCTAATAACCGGGTGACTATAATACCCTTCCATGCATCTTAATGCACACCGGCTGCAGTATAGCCTATTCCCCCGACCTTAATTCATGTTTGTGCATGTTTTTGTTTCTAAATGAATCGACCATTGAAAAGACAGCTGACATTTTTAGACTGATCTGTCACAACATGCTAGTTGTGGTAGCCGGCTAAAGCCGGTATCCTTATTGGCTGACAAGATGTTGCATAATAACGTTACATGTCAAAGTGTCAATGGCTTTTTTCATATTGCTTGTGTGTGAGTATTCTACAAAACCCTTCTTTAATAACCAACCTAACAAACGGCCACCTCTCCTCGCCTCTCTTTTGCTCTGTTAAGTATGCTATCAGTGACTGGTCAAGAAATGTATGTTAGTACTAGGGGTCATCATCACCAAGCTGGCTTGCGGTGGACATTTTTGTAAAAAATATATTTGTGCTACAGACATACAAATGAGCAGACAATAATATTTCCAGAAACACATAAAGAGCTAGCCCTAATATACTGTGTAGTACAGTGTTCAAGGGACCTTAGGGGTTCCTTGAAGGTGGTCTGTAACTCTGAGACTGTACCAATAGAACCAAATGGAACTGATGGACCCTACGGGTACATTTGGTACCATTGGTACACTCTCTTTATGTGAGTTATGTGGGTCAGTTATGTGCCATAATGAATCAGTGTCATACATGTTCTGAAGAAAACCTGGAGACTGACATTCAGTAATTTGGTTTTATGATCAAAATAGGAACATTATAATATGTGAAAACAAAATGTAACATTTGCCACGGACACATTTGTCCGTGTACAGACAAATTGATGACCTCTGTTGATGACTTCGTTTTTACATGCAATTTTGTGCTTCTAAAACTGACTGCTATTGTCCCCTATACCAGGATGACCAATGCGTGCCACCGGAAATGTGTTCCCCCGCATTACAAGGAGGCAGAGCTGTCAAAGGGCGAGTCTGTGTGCCTGGACCGCTGTGTGGCCAAGTACCTGGACCTGCACGAGAGGCTGGGACGCAAACTGACCGAGCTGTCCGTCCAGGATGAGGAGATGATGAGGAAGGCAGCCGTTAGCAGTGGCTAGAGTCTTGAGGGAGAAGAAGGGGTCATTTTGAGGGTCGGGATGAGGGTGATGGAAAGGGTTAATAACATCTGGATTGTCTAAATCACTGGTTCTCAACGTGAGGTCCAAATGGACGCTTACAGGTTTGTAACTCTGTCCAGAGTTAGCTCCATCTGGTTCCATATGTTCAAGAGTTACAGAATTGTAATTAAATACCCTGAGGATTTTACAATGTAGAGTGGGGTCCCAAAGAGTTACTGACCCATAAGCGTCCATTTGGACCCCTTGTGCTCCCTGGACCCGACGTTGAGTAACAGTGGTCTAAATGAAAGAAGGGTGGACACCGGGGTACAAATCTTTTAAGTTATATTCATGCTGACGAGAGCGAGAGAAACCGTTGTAGCTGCCATGATGGAAGCAGAGGACATGCTTGGAGAAGGTTGTGATGCATTTGGAGGGTTGGGTGAGGGTGGTGAAACTGACCAACCTTGGTCCTCAGGGATGACTGGTACAGTTGCTTTTCTCACAATTCTCTGTAATTGTATTCACCTGTACCTGAGAGTCCAGGGTTGGGAGCCACTGCTCAAAGATATCAACAGACATTCGAACACCTCTCTGGGATTGTCTTAAAACCTTGCCTACCCATCGTATTGCCCCCCTCCTCCCCTCCCCTCCCCAAGCAGGTAAAACACGTCTAGAAACTATTTCGAAAAGCTCTTGAGTGGAGGGGTGAAGCTGAGCATGGACAACGAAACTGTTCAGCAAAAACTCTTTCTATTTCTTTTATACCAGAGACACTATACTTAATTTAGTCTTTCAGTCAGTTATGTGCTAATTTGACAATGTATGTCTGAGTTTGGTTATGTTTTACATTTTACATGTACGGTATTCAGTTTAAAAATGTATGTCATTCATTTGCTTTGGTTTTGATGGCCTGAGCATAACGGCAATCAAATATTTTATGGTTGTATAGACTGCATCATACATAGTAAATATGTGGACCATGTTTTTGAGTGACATTGCACTGGTTTTCCTTATCGTCCTTACAACGTTGCCATATAAACGGAATTGTTTATTTGAACTAATGCGCTACCGTCTTTACTGTGCGTTATTGTTACAACTGCACAAAATGTGTATAATAAACGTTAATCTGTGTCATTTTGCTATTTAATGGAAAAGGCTAGTTAGAACAGTGGTTCTCAAAGTGGGGTCCTTGAGGGGGCTCGAGGGGTTCAGGTGAGTTAACCCATTAAGACCTGAGGCCGATTCTACATATATATACCTTTTAAATCAGTAGTTCTCACACTTTTTGTTCTCAAGATTTTTCAAAAATAGATGTACAAGCTCGCAGTGCGGCACAAACTCGCAGTGAGCTTGCATATCTGTTATTATTAAATAGACAATGCAAAAATCTAAAATTACTAAAATGCTCTCCCGGTTTTAATGGGTGGTATAGCATCAAAATCAGTTGAACCGCTTTATCCCTAAACTTTGGCTATTTGAAAATAGCTGATCTACAAGCTCAAAATGCGTAGTGAGCTTGTAGTAGCTGTAGAATACATCTCTCGTAGACGTATTTATGATTCTGACGTTTTCAATCTACGTCAGAATCATAAATACGTCTACGAGAGTTATATTCTACAGCTAAGCTTGTAGATATATCTGCTGTTTTCCAAAAATCTTGGAACAATTTTGAAATATTAACCCAAATCTTGTGTGGGGATCCCTGGCAAAAACATTTTCAGGTGGGGGTCTGCGGCCAAATACATATTAAATTGGGGGGTCCTTGGACCTTGACATGAAAAAGTTAAGAGAACCACTGAGTTAGAAATATTACAAATGAAATGGTCTCTGTAGCTTTAAGAACATACAGCGTGTCCTATGAGGTCGGGGAAGCAGAGCCTCCTGGCTCTCTCTCTGGGGAAGTGAAGACCGGGTTTCATTTCCACAGTTTTATTTATGCTTGACTTTTACATGAGAAAGGAGAAGTGTACTAAAAGATCATGAAGCGTGTAGTTTTATGATACGTGAGAATTTGACCAGAAACCCAGTTCCACCTGTATGATCCAGGAGGGTCATCGCATACCAGCGAAGATGGTAAGACCAAGTCTTTTTTTTAGCTTTAATTATTAACGGATGAAGGGTAATAATTGTGTTGTATCTGTGTGACTGTCAGCATGGACAGTACAGAGATACTAGCACAATATAACATCAAGTAATGGAAGTTAACCTGATGACGTTTAAGTTTCGTTTTACCCGTAAACACGTCTGCTGTGAAAAGGGTTCACACACTTGCTAGCTAGTTGACGTTCAAAAGGACACTCAATGCCAACTTTGAGTAGTATGTACCGCGTTCTTCAATTTTATGATCTAATGTTATTTACGCAGGGAGGGGTAGGGGGGATTAATTAGCTTTTATTATTGCTCAAAATTCTCAGATTTGTATCGCAACATTGCGCAATTATGGGCTATAACCGAATGTATTTGTTCATATATTTAGCAGTTTCTTTCTCGCAAATAGGCTACCTATAATTTAAGCAATATAAGTGGATTATTATCCTATTTTTCATATATATTTTACATTTAGCCTATAATAAAAAAAAAAATCACAAAAAAAATAATCACCCAAAAACAATCCTAACTGACACAGGTTTTCATAATAAACACCCTGATCATTTCTTGTACAATTTCTCATGACTTTTTTTTCATGTCAGTTTAATGTCAGACTACATTCACTTAATGAACATTTAATTGAGTGAAAAAAAATGCTTAGATCATTTGACCATTTAATGGTCAAATCATCTAAGCTTTTTTTTTTATATATATTTTTTTAAACTTTATTACCACAGATTGTGTCATTGATGTATGAGCAGTACTTTTCATGCAATGTAGGCTAACTGAAAATTAGGTTTTGTGAGCTTGCTTTCACCCATGGTGCCTGTGTAAAATATAAAGAAGGAAGGAGTGACAGTGACCCCCCCCCCCCCCCCCCCCATCACCAGTTCATTACTTGGCCGGATTCCAGAAAATAAACATTTGCCATATGGTAATACCACGCAGTAAAGATTTTAACATGACATGCTATTAGTCCATGAGCCAGAGCCCCAAAATTGAGCAATGATTATCGAAAGAGTGGGCAACACCAAACCTATTAAATTGTTCATAGGGTCAATACGAGTAAATAGATATATGATAACTTTTCCACAGGAGCAGCTTTTTCATAGTTATCACACATTTTATTTTCCCCATACGTACATGACAGGTGAAAAAATTACAAAATTTAAAAAAGAGTTGATTACTTGCATGAAGACAATGATTTATCGTATTACAAGTTTTCTGAAATTGTATATTTAGAAATGCAAATTAGGCATTTAGTCCATGAGCCAGAGCCCCAAAATTGAGCCAGATATTGAATATTCCCTTGTTAAAAACCTTTGACTCCAACATCTTAACAAAATGAAATAAGAATGTTCACTCTGGCTTTGTCCAATGTTCCAATGTTGATTCTGGAAAGTTATACAAATTCGGGCATATTTTCGTAATGCCTAATTTGCATATTTAAATATACAATTTCAGAAAACTTGTAATACGATAAATCATTGTCTTCATGTAAGTAATCAACTCAGGAAGTTTCATTATGATAACTCTTTTTTTAAATTCCTGTGGAGAGGTTATCATATATTTATTTACTCGTATTGACCCTATGAACAATTTAATATAGGTATGGTTTTGCCCATTCTTTCGATAATGAAATCTTGTCTGGCTCATGGACTATATGGAGGTTTCATACAGTCTATAAAGACCACACCAAGCACAAGCAGCAGCAGTGTCTCAGTGAGCTGAGAAGATGTATTTGTATCATTATTTCCCCCCCAAGTTAAACCATACCAATAGCGGATTAAGATTATACAGTAAGACACATTAAAAGACAATCACAAAAAGTCAGCACTATTAGGTCCTCCTGGTAGAGGTTTGAGCCCTAAATTATCCACACAGGAATGTATGTAAGGATGTTACCTATGAATACTGTTATATAACAGTCAATGATGTAATAGCAGTAATGTACAGGTCCTGGCTGTTCATCGGGATAACTAGGCACCCTTCCAATTGGAAGCATAAATGTCAGCTGTAGCACACACACACACACTCACACTCACACTCACACTCACACACACACTACAGTAGAATATGGTATTATACTTCCCTTTTTAAGTCAGTGAACTCAGTGTACTCCTCGTACTGGCTGTCAGATGGAGGGAGGTGATGTGGAGGAGATAGTCCAAGAGATGGACCACCCTGACGCCCATCTGATTAACGTCGACCCAGAGGGGAACGTACAGGAACCGGTAAGCACTGCTCATTTATATGCATCAGAACAGTGGTTCTCAAGGTGGGTTCCGGGGAGTCGGGGACCCCCAGGGGTCCTTGAGGGTGTTCCAGCGGGTTCCCCAGTTAAGTTATTGATAGTTAAGAAGTTAGGAACCTAATGAGGTTCATTTGGTTCCATTTGTACACTCAGAGTTATGGGGGTTTGTGGCCAAATACATACGAAACATGAGAATCACTGCATCGAAGACTCCACTGTAATGCTGCACTCTACACTTCTAGCCTCAGCAACGTCTAATCAACTAATCCTCATTATCTTTCCTCCCCTCATCGCTGCCTTCCTTTTCCTTCATCCTTTCCTGTGTGTCAGATGGAAGAGTTCCTGGGCCCCCAGGCAGAGTATGATGAGGAGGAGGAGGAGAGGCGTTACTACAGACGGAAGAAGCTGGGAGTCATCAAGAACGTTCTGGCAGCTAGTGTAGGAGGCATGATGGTGTACAGCATATATATGGGTGCGTTGGATGAAGTCTGTGCGCGCGTGCATGTGTATGTGTGTAATGAGAGAGATAGAGGGGTAGATTGAGGATAAGGACTTGCAGACGGGTAGACTGACCATTGTTTTTATGTTCAATTGTGTGTGTGTGTGTGTGTGTGTGTGTGTGTGTGTGTGTGTGTGTGTGTGTGCGTGTGCGTGTGCGTGTGTGTGCGTGTGCACGTGTGTGTGCCAGGCCTGTTGCAGATGCAGCTGATCCTGCACTATGACATAACCTACAGAGAGGTTAAGTACAGCAACATGGGCCTGGAGGACATTGACCAGAAGATGATGATGGGTATCAATGTCACACCTATCATCGGCCTGCTGTACACCCCTGTACTCATCAGGTACACACACACACACACACACACACACACACATATACAGTATATCGTTGCTGAAACTTTGTATCTCCATATTGGATTGTTTTAATGTTTTTTCGTAATTTAATGCCATACTTTGTCGTACAGTAGTGTTGTGCAAAAGTAACGAAAATAGCCGATCGACAAGCTCACAACGCGTCACAATGTATGTGACGTGTTGTGAGAGTACAGATCGGCCATTTTTGCTATTTTGCTTTTTGTTTTAGTGAAAGTAAAAGTGGTTAAGTGTGTCTGTTGCTTTCATAAATATTGAACCAATGAAAAGCATTAACAACATTGGATGCATTGGAATGCACTAACGCAGGTTATTTTGTCTATTTTCTGAAAAGTGTCAGTTTTGGACATACAAGGTTTCTACCTGACAGCGACGATATACAAGAAGTCTTGCTTTACTCTTGGTCCTCTCATCAAGCCCTTCCGTCCCTGACACCTCTCTCTCTCTCTCTCTCTCTCTCTCTCTCTCTCTCTCTCTCTCTCTCTCTCTCTCTCTCTCTCTCTCTATCTCTCTATCTCTCTATCTCAGATTCTTAGGTACTAAGTGGATGATGTTCTTGGCTTCTGGAATCTATGCACTTTTTGTATCTACCAACTACTGGGAGCGGTACTACACCCTTGTTCCATCGGCTGTCGCTATTGGTGTAGCCATTGTGCCTCTCTGGGCCTCTTTGGGGCACTATATCACAAGGTGAGGAGAGAGAGAAATGCCTGTAATCTTAGAGCTCTATACACATTTTGATCATCCTACCTATCACTAATTGCATGTAAAATATTAATTAACAAATGTGTGTGTGTGTGTGTGTGTGTGTGTGTGTGTGTGTGTGTGTGTGTGTGTGTGTGTGTGTGTGTGTGTGTGTGTGTGTATGTGTATGTGTATGTGTGTGTGTGTGTGTCTGTGTCTGTGTCTGTGTGTGTGTGTGTGTGTGTTTGAAAGGTTTTCAAGAAAGAATCACTTGCATGTTGGCATTTTATTAATCAGTGATTATTCCATTGGTTTGTGGGAATGTGCAGCTTATTTGTCTGTTTCTGTAGCGCTTGTAATTATGTCAAACCATCTCGTGTGTAGGTTCTGGGCCAACGTTAAGCCAAGACATAGCATACATAAGTTTTGGTATTGGCATTATTTCTAATACTATTTGTTCTGTCCACATGAGTATTTCACCTACATTCTCACACAGGTGTTCCTCTTAATAGCAGGCCTACCAATGTTGGGCACATTTTTCTAGTGTCTTTGCGAATAGCTTTCTAGTAGTGGATTGGTATATGGAGTTGGATTGAATGGATAACTGCATTGAGCAGGTGCTGTAAAGAAGCTGTAATTGAAACGATACAGCTGCTGTACAACTGTATCATGTATTATTATCCTATCCGTTCCTCACCCTAACCAGGGTTTGCATTCCACCCCTCTGCCCTTGCCCACTCACATACCTGCACAGAAATGCCCAGGAATATGATTTGATACAGATGAAATGAGTGCAGCAGTGATGGGTGTGTTCATTTATCAGGTTTACTAGGTGGAAGCAGCTGTCATCAGACACAGTAAGCTTGCCTCACAAACTGCTTTACAACTTTTCTTTTCGTATACAGCTGAGCTTCAAGAAAGCCTCATATCGGCCGCTCAGAGGGACATCATAGTGGTTACACAGCTGTACATAAAGTGTTATCAATGACTTATTAAGCATTAACCACTTAAGCCGTATTTTATAGTTTCAGAAAGGTTCAAAAACAGTGAAAATACCAGAGCTACTAGCTGTCGTGTTTTAATGCGTTGTGAGCTTATAGATTGGCTATTTTTGGCGAAGAGAATTGATGTAAAAAGGAAATACTAATACACTTAGTATAGAGCCCTGGAGGACCCCCCATCAAAGTATACAGGGTTTACATGGTTAAGATGGATTTGGGCCAGTCACAGAGGCACATCCGGTTATTCAGAACCAAATGACACCGTTCTTTTTATTGTGTAGATGTAACTTGGTTGGATCTACACGTATTATTTACACACTCTCTCTCTCTCTCTCTCTCTCTCTCTCTCTCTCTCTCTCTCTCTCTCTCTCTCCTTGTCTCTAACTCTGTTCTGATGTCTCTCTTTCTTGAACACACATGCAAATAACACACAAAAGGATGGCACAACAATACTATGAGTTTGTCAACTACAAGGACGAGCAAGTTCAGGAGCAGAAGAAGCTGCCTAGAGGGGCGTGTCACAGCTACGTCATCATATTCCAGTCCGTTTTCTACATCATCTTCAACGTGAGTAATGGCTGAACCAGTCATCTTTAGCACCATACCCTAACCCTAGGTTCTGTTAGGTTCTGTTGTTTATATACTGCAGATGTAAACACAATGGGATATACAGTATATCCACTAATGCAGTGATTCTCAACATGTGGACCGTAAAGATACTGCAAGTGGGCCCCCAAATAATTGCCAAAACGCTAAGATTTTAAGGATAATATAACATTAATATTTATTCTTTTTTAACCCATTAAGAACCTGGAACGCATCTGTGTCATTTTAAGATTTGAGCTAAAAAGCATTATTTTACACTTTGGCTATTCAAAAATAGCAGATATACAAGCTCATAGCGCGGCACAGAGTGCCGCACTACGAGCTTGTAGATCTGCTATTTTTGAAAAATCAAGAAAACGTGTGCAAATCTTTGAATATATCCTTTTTAAAGCGAACCTTTGTAACTGAAATCTTTGCTTCTGGGGGTCCCTGGAACAAAATATTTTGAGATGGGGGTCCGCGGCCGAATACATGTACATTTTGGGGTCCTTGACATGAAAAAGTTTGAAAACCACTGACATAGCAACATGAGTTCTTTAAATGAGTTAGGATTTAGAAGACATTTTGTAGAATCGGAACCTCAGGCCTTAATGGGTTAATAATTATTAATAAAAACAAACTGGCATGGTATTTTTTCTTTAAAACCTTAAAATAATTGTTTTCATTATAATACTGAATACTGAGTAGGTAACTAAAGTATACTACGTTAGTTCCATTTATCCAAGCCAGAACATAATGCTCAGAAAATGCACGGCTGCCGTGTTAAGTGGTCAGATGGGTGGGCTGCGAATACTTTCGAGATTTTCAAGTGGCTCCAGAAAAGGTTGAGAACCACTGCACTACAGTCAATACAGTCAAATCCTCAGTGTTCATTTAACTCAAGTGTACAACAAATTGGCCCGTAAGAGGATTGATTGTATGGTCTATAAGTGTAGTGTATAACAACATGGCTGATCTTACCCTGCTAGTTTAGCCACTAAGCATGGGATATGGCATATAGTTGTTTGTTGTTTGTTTGTTCATTTGTCTTTTAGTTGTTCATTGTTCTGATGTAAAGCGTCCTTGGGTTTATGAAAGGCGCTATATAAATTCAAGCTATTATTATTATTATTAGTATTATTAAGCATACCACCATAGTTTTCTATCTTTATGATTATCTTAGATGTTTGAGAACTTAATGTGTAAAGTAATTTTTTTTAATTTGTTTTACGTTATTCACTGTAATGCACCAAACTCACCAAGATACCGTAAATCAGTCAATTTTAAAATAATTCTGATTCTGAAATAATCAACGTGTCGAGGCCGATTTCTGTCCGAGCACCTGTGTCACACCTCATTCTCTCGTCTTTGCCTTTGCTTCGCTTTCACTCGCCACTGTTGTATCTAAAAATAAATACATTAAATGTCATGAGAATGATCTCTGCTCTCTTTTTCCTCATTCAGCTGAGTTTTGTTTTTGCGGAGTTCCCCATGCGTCTCTTCCTCCAGGATTACCTGCACGACTACAATCACACACTGTCTCAGGTGAAGAGCTGTGGTAAGGACACTCACCCATTCAGTGACACCTAGTGGGGACTGAAGGAATAGAACTGAGGGGGAAACACTTAAAACTAAATAGAGGAAGGATCTAGAGTGTTTTATGAGTGTTTTTGTGTGTACTTTAAAAATTTAAAAAAATATGAAAGCTGTAAAAAAAAAAGGCCTCTAACCAGTTTCCCTGCAGTGTAAGGTTCCCCCTTTGTTCGCTCCATCAGGTCCTACAGATTTGTTAAATCCATTTCACATGTAAAGATGTCATAGAAGGATACACTACAGTTCTGTATCTAGCAGTGTTCAGTAGTGGATAAGGATTCCTAAAGCGAAAATCTCCCAGTTTGGAAAGGCTTCCCGACCTATAGTTCAGCGAGTCAGGAGATCTGGAGGTGCACTGGTTCTGAGGAAAGTCCTGGGACTGCCCTTCTGAAGCTCGGAATGACGTGCATTTGTAGTTATATCATCTCTCTTTCCGAAGAAAAGGTGCTACTGAAGCACAGCTCTAAATACAATCTCAATGTCATTTCCATTGTATAAAACAAGACAATTAAGCCAGCCCTGTAAAGAGAGCTTCCCACGTTCCCGTGCTGTAAACACCACCGACGAAAATATCTTAAAAACCCCAAACCTTGGTGGATTACTGGACAATGTGTGAAACGCATAATTGTACCATCAAAGGTTCGATTCCGGCCAGTGACCTTTGTTTCATGTTGTTCCCCAATCTCTACCCTCGGCTTCCTGTCTCCGCGCACTGAATCTAAACAAAGACAGATCTTTGTCTCTTTACTAAATCTCTTCCCTGTAAGGTGCGACGATCAGTGGAGTGATCCCAGGATTTAACGTCACAGTGCTGACCAAACTGCCACGATCCATGCTGCTCATCAAGGTGGAGAGCATCCTCATGGGCTTTGCCTACCTGTCTATGATCATTGTAAGTGACATGTTCAGTCTCTGTTGCACAATGTGGTGCTGAGCTGCGTTGTCTTGTGAAATGTTGTCTGTAACGTTATGTACTGCTAATGGCTAATTTATAATCTTTGTTAGTGTGACCGTGTCAGTTATTTTCAGTTAGAGACACAGTTCTGTTCTATTTGAATTCTGTATGGTTTTGTTCTGTTCCCAGTGTCACAACTGGCAACATTTCTTTTTTAGAAACAATGGTGCAATTTTTTGTGCTTTGGTAGGATATTGGGCTAAATGAAAGCAAAGATTTACACAGTGATTATATAAGAAATGCTGGTTGATAGTAGAATACAAAGATTACATTAGAGGACATCCAAAGGGATCATTTAAGTCAAAGTTAGCTGTGATTGCGATGATCGGGGTCATTGTGCTACGTTGTGGTGAGTTGTTTTGTTGTTGCTCTCTGTCCATAGTTTCTGTTCTTGTGTGGCGCTGCTTACCGGCCAACAGAAGAGATAGACCTGCGCAGCATTGGCTGGGGAAACATCTTCCAGCTGCCCTTTAAACATCTGAGAGACTACCGTCTGCGCTTGCTCTGCCCATTCTTTGTCTACAGTGGCTTTGAAATGATCTTCGCTGTGACTGGACTCTCCCTGGTATGAACCTATCATTCTTAGAAAGTTCCATGTTCCATTTTATGTTGTTTACACCAGAAAGAGAGAAAAAACAAAAATAAAAATAGCAGCTCTGAGTTAAAAGTCGAGTTAAAGTTTCTCTCTCCTCCCCTCTGTGTTTCTCTCAGTCCTATGGTGTGTGTGCATTGGGCCTGGAGAAGCTGTGGCTCTTGATTCTAGTGTATGGCCTGTCCTCCTCTCTCTTCTCCTCCCTGTCCCTCTCCCTGCTGCGTCTGCCACGTTGGACATGTCTGCTGGGGGGTGCCGCCGTGCACCTGGTGCTGCTGGTGGTACTGCTGTGGTGGTCTCCAAGCCCGCGCACACCGTCACTCCTGGCGCCTCTCCTGGTGATCTCCGTGCTTTGGGGGCTCGGCTCGGCCCTAAACAAGACTGGCCTCAGTAGTAAGTACTTTATCACAGTGGTTCTCAACCTGTGGGTCGGGACATGACAGTGAAGTGGCAATTTAAAGGGCAAGACCACTTTGGTAGAGGCGTGGGTTGTGTAGAGACCTTGCCATGATGTAACTCCAAAGGTGGTCAAGAAATAAAAAATAATTGCTGCATTGATTAGAAATTGATAATTCAAAATATGCTCCCCATTGACTTACATTGTACAGTAAAACAGCTCTCAAAGTCACTCTTTTAGCATGTAAACAAATGTAAACAAAGTCGATTCAGACAATATAGAACATCACAAAACCCAGTACTGTTTTTTTTTTAATAAAAATGTTAACTTACTGTTGATTTAGCTATTTTTATTAGAAAGAAAACCTGGACTGGATCGCCGGATCCGGATCCGGATCTTCAAATAGTAAAATCATCAGGAAGTTGACATTTTTATTAAAAAAATAAACAGTACTGGGTTTGGTGATGCTCTATATTGTCTGAATCAGCTATGTTTGTGTTCGTTTATGGGCTAAAAGAGTGACTTTGAGAGCTGTTTCAGTGTACAATGTAAGTCAATGGGGAGCATATTTTTAATTATCAATTTCTAATTAATGGAGCAATTATTTTTCAATTCTTGTCCACCTTTGGAGTTACATCATGGCAAGGTAACTACACAACCCAAACCTCTACCAAAGTGGTCTTACCCTTTAAGGACTTTTAAGACCTTTTTAATACCAAAATAAAAAAGAAAGAAATGAAAAAAGACCATTACTGCATCAAAAGTAATCAACAAACTATTCTATAAAAACTGGTCAAACATTGGCCAAATTGACAAATAATATAAGAAAGAGGCAAACATTGTGAAAATAGCTGATCTACAAGCTCACATGAGCTTATAGATTGGCTATTTTCGCAATATTTAGTCAAACTAAATGTAATGCCTCAACTACTAAAATTCCAAGTGCTTGTCAGGGTGGGGGGTCCCCAGTTCAAATATGATTATTTTGGGGGTTGCGGCCTGAAAAGTTTGAGAACCACTGCTTTATCACACACACACACACACGCACGCACGCACGCACACGCACACAACACATACACAGTGTATACTTTATCTAAACACCTGTACACGTGCTGTTTAGTCTTGTTAGGTATGCTGTATGAGGATAAGGAGCGCCTGGACTTCGTCTACACCATCTACCACTGGTGGCAGGCCATCGCCATCTTCATAGTCTACCTGTGGTCCGGAATGCCTATGAGGGTGCGTGTGCGTGTGCGTGTGCGTGTGTGTGTGTGTGTGTGTGTGTGTGTGTGTGTGTATACACTTGTATTACTGTACTTGTGAGGGCCACATGTCCCCACAAGTATAGTACAATTTGAGAAATAGATATGTTGTGTGTGTTTACAATGTGTCTGAGAATATAGGTGTCATTGCTCTTTGCACTTGCCCCACCTCCTTAGGCAAAACTCTCCATCCTATTGGTCACTCTGCTGCTGGCCGTTTACTGCTATTGGGTGATGGAACGTCGCCTAGCCGGGAATGTGAAATTCAGACTGCCTCGTATCCCTCGCCCACGGCACAAGGTAGCTAATCACAATCTCAAACAGCAAAGACGAAACTTTTGGTGGAAACAGATTTGTGTTTTGCACAGTAAACATGGTGGAGGAGCAAGCTGTTGTGCAAACTTCTCTTTTCTGTTTAATCTTGTAACTTATTTTGTCCTGCTCATGTGCTAAAAAAATAAAAGAAGGGACTTTTCTGTCCTCGTCTCGAGGGAGGGGAAATTGCTTTTACTGCTTCACCCAGCAGATGGCTGCTCAAATGAGCTGATCAGGGATTAAGTGTCTTGCTCAGGGACACTCCGAGGGTCGAACCGGCGAGCTTCCGATTCCCAGATGGTCTCTCATTTTGTACTGCAGGCACAATTAACCTGAGAATAAAACCCTATACCACCTCTCTGTCTCATACATTCTTGTTATTTGTAGGCCTGTCATAATTATTACTTAATTGCCTAATTGCAATTATTGAGGTAATCGCAATTATATTTAACATTTTTCTTTTTTATGCGAAAATATAAAGTTGTACACACTTTACTTGTATTTCCACTGTTTTCTTTTCTTTATGTTTTTGTGTTTTTTTCTTTATGTTTTTTTTTCTTTATGTTTTTCTTCATTTCTTTAAGTTATATGTCATATCTGCCCTGCTCAATTTTGGTTTACAAAGCCTAAAAGCCAAGCAGAAATGTTATTTTTATTCATATGTTGCAATGATCAATGCCAAAAACACAATTATATCGTTAATCACAATTATTTGTGTGACAATGAATCGCCATGTAACGTTTCACGATCGTGACAGGCCGAGTTTATTTGTTCCCACAGGTTAAAGGTTACCGCTACCTGGAAGAGGAAAACTCTGACGAGTCCGACTCTGAAGACACTGACAGTGAGGATGAGGATGAAGAGGATAGGGAGGATGAAGGAGGAAGGAGAAGAAAGCGATATGAAGAGATAGACGCAGCGAACGGGGAGGATTCGGACCAAGATGAAGGGTCCCAGGCTTCTGATTCGCCCAGAGCCAGAAGGGGCGGGGCCAGGGGTCATCATCGGAGACGGAGGGATGCCCACAGGCATGAGGTGAGGGAGGGCGAAAGAGAGGAGGGAAGAGGAGAAGATAAGTAATGGAGGACAGATGGAGGAGTGGGGTCAGTGGTGGAAAAAGTACTACATTTTATTACTTAAGTAAAAGTATCAATACTGCACTGTAGAAACACTCTACTTGAGTAAAAGTATAAATATTGGCATCAAAATATACTTAAGGTACCAAAGGTAAAAGTACTCACAGCATGTCGCATCGCAATGCGTTGTGAGCTTGTAGATCTGCTATTTTCAAATATCCAAAGTTTAAATAGGGCTGAAGAGGTTTGTAATAATAATTCATTTCTACAAAGTAACGAGTAACTACGTTTTCAAATAATTGTAGTGGAGTAAAAGTATATTAGTAATATTTGCCTCTGAGATTTACTGGAGTAAGTACTGTAAAAGTATTGAAAATTGGAAATACTCCAGTAAAGTTAAAATACCCCCAAATTGTACTTAAGTACAGTACTTGAGTAAATGTACTTAGTAGTTACTTTCCACCACTGAGTGGGATGAAGGGGGAGGGAAGAAATCAGGAAGAAATAAATATTTGATGTCACTGAGCTCAGAATACCACATTATGGCCTGTATACCCTTGAATTGTTTTAGTCAGAAAACACAATGAAAGCCATGGAAATGTACCAAACAACAAGGGTAAACGTGATCTTTTTTTAATTAAATGAAGCTGCGATAAAATAAAAATGAATTGTTTTGTTATATGCAGCACTTCTGACAATCTTAGCTGTCATCACACTGTGGAAATAATTAAGTATATTGCTTATTAATCATGCATTGTTTTGGTTGGTCTTTGGTTTATCATTACGAAAGGATGCCAATAATTCTGGATGTATCTGCTTGTTTGTTTTGCTACAAATTGATTGAGGAAATATTTTTTCTATTATGCAAGATAATTGTATTTTTTTAAGAACTCCTGCACAAGAGAGAAGAAGGGAGAAATTAGATTGATGCATCTCGAAACAATTAAACATTTATTTTCGTTTAATATGTTGTGATGATTTGTTTTTGATTGCCATTTTGCAGGTACGGCTTAATGTATAGACCTTTAAGAGAGTTGTGGTGTCATATCTTTATTTGCTAAATATACAGATATACTTTTTTACAGAAATCATAGTTGTATCAAGATTAACTTTTTTATTTATTTATCTCAAAGTCTGCATTTATTACCAAAATGCAGAAAGATTCTTACATTGATGTCGGGGCATACAGTACATGTGGTGCTGATCGACACCTTGTTTATGAATCCATCAGGCTACGATCAGGTCAGCTTTGGTTATGGGCGTGTGGCTCATGCTGTGGTTCAGACTAACTGCCGAAGTTGGGAACCACTGCTTTAGACCAGTGGATATCAATTTGTGGGTCTGGACCCCCAGGGGGGTCCCCTCATGAAGTGACTATAGAACACCGAAGTCCGACGTAATTTACACATCCTACCTGGGTTGCGTTTTTTTCCCCCCATTCTGAATTCCCATAGATGTGTTTAATATCACGTTAAATAAGAACTGTGTTCCAAAAATAAACAAATGATCCTGCCGGTTTGACTCTTATGGATACGAAGCATCAACTGACTGAGAAAACGCTAATGTTACTTCCACCGAATTAGTTACATTTTCGCCAGAAACAGACTGTATCAAATATGAGTGACTGGCTATCGTAAACGATACAGAGCCACCTCCCTGACAATATTGGCGAGACAGTTTGTTTATTTTTGGATCACAATTCTTATGAGACGATTCTAAGATGACCCAATGTTATTCTCCATAGAGAAATTACTTCTACAACCCAGGGGATGAACGAGTGACGTCAGGACTTCTGTGCTCTATTTAAGACCTTTTTAATACCAAAAAAAGACCATTGCTGCATCAAAAGTAATCAACAAACTATACTATAAAAACCGGTCAAGCGTTGGCCAAATTGTCAAATGATATAAGAAAGAGGCAAACATTGTGAAAACAGTAGATCTACAAGCTCACACAACGCCTCGCAAGGTGAGTCATTGTGAGCTTGTAGATCGGCTACTTTCACAATATTTATCTGTGGAACCGAGTCAAACTAAATTGAATGCCTCAACTCCTACATTCCAAGTGCTTATCAGGGCGGGGGTCCCCAGTTCAAATATGATTATTTTGGGGGGTCACGGTTTGAAAAGGTTGAGAACCACTGTTTTGGATTATGTTAAAGCTCACAGCAAGATATCTGATGGTTCAAGGGGTCCAATAAGCGCCAATGAAATATACAGTATATAGCTCATACAAGCTCATAGCGGGTCACTTCGTGCCGCGCTATGAGCTTGTAGATCTGCTATTTTTGGGGAAAATGTGTGCAAATCTTAGAATATATTTTTAAAGTGAAGATTTTTTACTCAAATCTTTGCTGCTGGAGGTCCCTGGAACAAAATATTTTTAGATGGGACATGGACATTTTAAACATAGTAGATGTAGTAGATGTAATGTCCTGTGTTCTGGTTTTGGGAGTTTTATACCAAATCAAGGAGAAATCCAGGAGAAATGACAATCCAGGAGTCCTCAAGGATATTTCAATCAAGGAGACTCCTGCAGAATCCAGGAGGGTTGGCTGCCCTGCTCGCTCTGTCTGTCTGTCTGTCTATCTGTCTGTCTGTCTATCTGTCTGTCTGTCTGTCTGTCTGTCTGTCTGTCTGTCTGGACTGTCTGGACTGTCTGGACTGTCTGTCTGTCTTTCTTTCTTTCTTTCCCGCACCAACACACTCCAGCCATGTGGTGGCGGTAATGCACGTCTAAGGTAGTTTGCCACAAAACTCCTCAGAAGAAGCAGCCATTTCCAGGCTGGCAGCCAGTGTTTATCTTACACAGGCCTCATCGTGTTAGTTTTTAACCCTGAACTAAACAGTTACTTTCTGTTGTCGTTTAGTTTTCTGGTATTCCGTCGTTTCTTTCCCGGCTCATTCGTATTGCCACCATGTCAGAAACGCTGATCTTCCACTCCCAGCTGTCCTCCATCATGGAGAAGCTGGTCATCTCCGCGGTGACGGACATCAACAGACTGGTCAGTGACTATTGTGCTACTGTCATTCTGAAGGATCAGTTAAAGAACAGATATCATTCTGTACATCAACCTGCCAACGAGGAACCGCAGAGGAACACTGGTAAATAATAATAATAATACTAATATTGATAACAAACACTGTACCGACAAGCCTAGCTATTAAGAGCAGGCAGCAAATGCAAAGCACACGTACATGTTGTGATGATGGTCATGTTGACTGTGGGTGTGTGTTAGGGCTGTGATTATTATGAACAAATAGCCTTGGATCGAGACTTTCATAGAAGTCATAGAAGCCTCAGATAATGTATTATATCTCTGCTGTTCGGCCGGAACCAGCTAAATCCAAAATGGTAATTGTTCAGGAAATGAAAAACAAAATATCAATTTTTCTGAAAATGAAGAAAACCTTATATTTTTAAAACAAAGCAATACTGCCTCATCAAACTTGGTATTGTGACTTTATATATTATCAGATACTTGCATGTGTCATTATATTATCACCACTTAACCCAAATCAAGCTCAAGTGGAGTTAGGAGTTTTGTCCAAACACAAATCCAGCGCAAGTGGAGTTAGGAGGTTTTGTCCATCATTGATAAGAACAGCTGGCAATGGATCTCAAAGCTCACAACACATCACAACGCATTGTGAGCTTGGAGATCAGCTATTTATGGTGAGCGCCATCCTCATATACTAAGTATAGATCAAGCTGAATTCTGTACTTAAACAACTTTTATTGTAACATGCATTGTAAACAACCATGGATCTAACTGTTAC
The DNA here is from genome assembly GCF_963280865.1 of Gymnoscopelus braueri. NCBI lineage: Eukaryota > Metazoa > Chordata > Actinopteri > Myctophiformes > Myctophidae > Gymnoscopelus > Gymnoscopelus braueri. Next base: position 31,350,142 of record NC_137604.1, on the reverse strand, counting down.
CACTGTTCTTCTACAGTTGAGTGCAACAAACAATTCTGCCTCAATACTCAACTCAAAAGTAATCATGGCACACCAACAATAAATAAATGGCATATAAATACAAAATACATTCATGAAAAATAGAATCTGTAGCCTATCAAATCTGTAGCCTACTGCACTAACAATAACAACCACAGTTGAATGTACCTATCATATACCTATCAACATTTTATTATCACACTGTTGTGTGTTGTGTTGTGTTGCGTGTGTGTGGTGGATGTTTCTTAGTGCTTTAGATTGTCATAAAAGCTGTGAAAGTCTTTTGGCATGATCTCCTTGAGCTCTTGTAGATGTTTGAAACAAACTCCTGCACACACTCATTCTCTGTCCATTAACATTTAAAAAGAAAACACGAGCAGATGACCTTTGTGAAGACACCCTTCTCCTCTTTACTGGGGTGAAATCTATCAAACCTTGCACATACATTCTCTTCTCTTCCCAGTTTATGTTCTCCCAAAAGCATTGAAAAATCTTCTCCCTGTCTGCCTCATACAGAGCAGAGCTTCTCTGAGAGCCTGAGAGGAGGGGGGAGTTGTTTGTTTTTGACGGACAGTTTGAGGGTCCAATGGAGTTAGGAGTTTTCGTCAGAGGCGCTTTTTAATACTTTTCATATGTTATTATTAAAAAAAAAATTACACAGATGTAGAGGGGGTTCAATAGCGTTGATTTATAAAAAAAAAAAAAAAAAACTGAAAATGGAGTTAGCTGGTCCCGGCTGGACACTGACGATATAAATCCCCTATGTAGATTTGTACTGAGGTGTCCATGTTCGCTGAACAATCTGCCTCTTTCTCTCAGATCTGTTTCCTCTCTTGGTCGCTTCAGGACTTCCTTGTATTCACATCTCCAAACAACCTGCTCATGCTTTTAATATTGCTTGTACTTATTGTTTATTTCTGACTTTGGTTCTGTGTTCTTCTGTGTTCTCCATTTCTTTGTTTAAAATGACTTGAGGGGTGGGAGAGGGTGAGCAAGCTAACTGTATCTGTACCTGTACGTGTATAATATATTGTGTATTTGTAATGAATGTAATGTTTTACTTATGTGTACCTTGAGATGCAGCATCTTATTTTAGAGGGGGTCCTCTAAAATGACCCCCTCTAAAATGAGATGCTGCATCTCAAGGGGCTGCTATCCTCTCAATAAGTTCTGACTAATTCTGAGTCTGACTTTTATTTTCGTATTTATTATAAAGCAAAAGTCAGACTCGATCAAAATAATACATCAATGATAGTTTTGATCGAAGGCTAGCTCACAACTATTGACGCATTGTGTGAGCTTGTAGATAGATGTACCGATGTACAGTATATAGCTTTAAAGTGGTTTAACGGTTTTTGATGCTCCACTTTTAGAACCACTGATGTAGATAAGATACAGATCCACAACGACAGAGGTATCCTAATCCTAGTCTGATTTTGTCTTCTCTGTGAGATGTGTGGACAGCTGTAGAGAACTTCAATGTTAAGTCCAATGTAATGGCACTGAGCTGATATGTCTGAATTTACGCTGAAGAATGGTTCTCACTGTGCATGAATCAGAATCAGCTTTATTGTCACATCACAGGTTTGCAGAAGTAAAAATAAGTGGGTGAAATTCGTTTTTGTGCAAGTTCTATTGTTTTTGTTATTTCCAATTTCCATAGAAAAAAGAAAGGGAAGAATAAGGGGGAGGGGGCAAGGGGGAAGAGAGATCAAAGAAACAAACAAACAAGCATGGCTATTCGGACCATGGGACAGTCAATAGCCAGGACAGAGTTCAGTACCTGTCATCTGCCCAGACCGTTAGAGATTAAAGTCTATTTTAACGCCTGAAGTCAGCCAACATCATGCCATTTCCTCATATTACCAATGCTGTTTTACATTACTGTGTTTTGCAGGATATGCCAAAGATCTTTGCATATCCTGCATAACCACAGAGCCATTCGAATGGTTCTGTGGTTATGATATAGCGTAAGATCATTTCACGTTTGTTTCTATGATGATACCTGTTTTAATTTCAACCCTGAATGTTGAATTTAAATGTTAACTATGAATATTTTATCATTGGTTAAACCGTTAAACTATCATTTCATATGCCATTGGAAATCTGTGGTTGTAATCATGGCAGCGGGGTAACTTGTGGGTGGGCTTATAAAAAGACTCCTGTCATTCTATTGTAGGAAACAACGCAGCAGGGCTACCAGTTTTGACACAAAGCAGTGCAGGTCGTTGCACCCCTGCTGGGTGGCGCAATAAGGCAGTAGCAGCAACGCAAACTGAAGAGGAGCCAGAAGAGGATGTATGTACTGTTATTTATGACATGTTTATGATATGAATATCAAAATGATGTGTTACCTATGAGCATGATGAAGATTTTTTTTTCTACATTGTGCATGCTCAATGCACTTGTTTGTGTGCCACAGGTAAGTTTCACATCGTCAGACTATAAAACTGAAGTGGGAACCATCAAAAATGAGCGACTCCGTGGCGAGGCGACTTCCGGAGACGAATCAGCGAGGAAAGGTATGAAAGGAGAGGAAGAGCCATTTCAAAAATAATTTCGAGCTTGTTATCCAGTAATTCGCATCACTGACAATCATCATGATACTATGGTCATAATATCCATGATCCTGATCACTGTAATCTCTCTTTCTGCAGCACAATCCTGTTCCTCTCCTCTCGTATCCCAGCAACAGCACCCAGCTGAGCTGAACATGGGCTCCCCAGCAGAGTGGCACTTCCACGTTCCGCCTCCGGAGGGGAGCAAAGAGCACCATACAGATAACCAACAGCCCATGGAAGCACAGCAGCAGCTCAACATCGCTGCTTGTCTAGACCAGCTCGGTGACGTGGGCATGCTCATCAAGAGCGAGCCAGAGAGTATAGACCTTGAACCTCCATCCCTAGATCACGATCCATCTGCACATCTGCCGTTCCAGCTCCACCCAGGAGCTATGAGCCAAATGTACCCAGACTATGGAGCGTGCGACATCCCTGACCTGTCTTTGCTGAGGAGACACGTCTCAGAGGATGGCCTCCCTGGTCCCTTTGGCCACCAAACGAGAAGAGATGATGGTCTCGGTGCACCGTGCAAGGTTGTTTGTGAGTTCTGTGGCAAGGGTTTCTCTTATCAAAGCGAGCTGAAACGGCACGCGGTCACACACACGGGAGAGAGGACACAGCACTGTGAACAGTGTGGGAAGAGCTTCATCCGAAGGAGTCATCTGCTGCGCCACAAGCTGCTGCATACAGGCTTCCGGCCATTCACCTGCCCCATCTGCTACCGCCGCTTCTCCCGAACGTCCCACCTCGAAAGGCACATGAAGACGCACTTGTGTTAAAGAGGAAAATAAGTCTTGCATTTAAGAGGCTTTCCTTTCCATGTCCTGTTACATCTCTTAACGACTTTAACCCTGGCATCTCAATTTGGGCATGGAAATAATAATAATTGGAACTTCTTTTTTTTTTAAATAGCAGATCTACAAGCTCAACTTTTTGTTAACACCGCGCTCTGACTCCTCTGGTGCGATATCCTCCTAGACCAACATCATATTACAAAAGTGATGGGTCGCACTCAGATTGGCAAGAGTGAGTTTTTATTGTTATTTCTTCTCTGTGTCTTTAGGCTACAAAGGACAAACGTTTCAGCTATCCAGCCTTTGTCATTGTGCACACTTACAATTTGTTGCAACGCAATGTGTTGTGCCCTTGTAGATCAGCTATTTTTTAAATAATGTAGTTTTTTGTGAGTTCAGGGGTTGCCATACATCATGGAATCTGACTGAAAAGGATTCTGTCATAGGTATTGATGAATAAGCTCCAATGTAACGGGGGGGGGAAAAGAAAAAAGTAAGGGGATATTTTTCTCCTTTTCTGAACATTGCTATTCGCAAAATCTGGTTAATCTGGTATCGTCTACACAGCTAGTGTAACACATCCGTCTACCATTGCTACATGCATAGTCTTCTCTGTCTGGGGGCCGTCTGATCTAGTGCCAGTTTTGCAATGATTTGGTGTGGCTTGTGAACGTGTTCTTTGAAAAAAGAAAAAAAAAACATTGAAATGTATTTAATTCATTAGTCAGTGACAGTTACTATAGTTAACATAAGATTTTTGTGTCGCATTTTACAAGAATATGAGCCAAGGAGTGATGTATGTGTACTGACAACATTACAAATAGCTATAATGTAACTGTATGCTGAGGCAGATGCAGTCTGTGTATTGCTTGAGAAGTGCATCAGACACACAGGGCTGTAGTCATGCAATTCTCTGACCAAAACCAGAGAATATTGTACCACATATTATTATGATTGGATAAGATGCTCCCAGATAGAACCCTGAAGGTCAGCAAGCATGTTTATCTAACTGGTTGGTTGATGCCAATCTTGACCACTACACCAGCTAAGAAAGGACCCTTGTCCTGAATGTGTAAAGTTAGAAAGGGGTTACAATACTGTATGCACAAGTGCCACACAACACATAAGATATCTATAGTCATACTGTAGGCAGGAGAAGATGATCTGATTGAGTGGTCAGATTTGTCGAGCTGTAATGTTGCCATCAAGGCAAAGCACCAACACATGGATGTACGTCGTTTTGGAACTATTCTGGTGCAATTTTTTCTCTGTAATGTTACAGTGGTTTGGTAGTTCAATAGCCTGGTTCAGCTGACATAGTTGAACTAATATTAAGCATTTATGTCAAGCTTCCAGTGTGTTTGGACAGAACGATTAGATGTATTCAGCACCTTGTTAAATTGGGGTGTGTGTGTGTGTGTGTGTGCACGCGCACGTGTATGAAAGTAATTTTTTTTAAACGGTAAATATTTCAGTGACCTTTGTCACTGAAATGTTATGGAGACTGAAAATGAGTTTTGAGTGGGAACCCTGTAACCTAAAATCAATGGACTGTGTGTGCGCACACTTGTGTGCATACAGTATATCGAGTTCATATGTATTCTGACTCTTTTTTAACCTAACTACATTATTACAGCCACTTTAAGGTTGTCTATATTTTTAATGCAAAGTTACTCGTGCAAATGTGATTCCCTGGTCAACAAAGTTCTATTTCAGAATACTGCCATTTACCATAATCTGATTAAAATGTACAATTATTACATTTACAGCAAGCAACCCACCTCTCATGGCTGAATGTTGATTTTATTTAGCTGTTGATATGTCCAGTTGATAGAAAGCCAAAATGGCTTCATCCCTCAACGGGGGAAATGTTTTTCAAACAAGCATGATGTACTACACACGATCTGTGTTATTGGTCTCAGCAAGTTGTTTTCCTTTGATGGGAACTTTTAAAATGTAGGATTCCATGTAATTCAATCTGTGTGAATGCTGTAACAGATAATAATGTGCAATCTTTAAGGAGTAGTTCACCCAAAAAATTACTTATTTTCTATCAATTACACACCCCAGGAAGCCTTGAATTCATGGAGATTTTTTAGTTTTTGTCGCATTCCTGAGACAATAATTTGATGACCGGGTCTTTGGTCAGAGTCTCCTACTCCGCCGGTCATCAAATTATTGGCTTAAGAATGCAACCAAAAATGTCTCCATGAATTCAAGGCTTCATGGGGTGTGTAATTGATTGAAAATATTAGTAATTTTTGGGGTTAACTACTCCTTTTAAGCACAAAAAGAGAACATTTTGTACAACTGGTTTTGCATTGGTATTGTAAACAGTCACATTTTTGTTTCTTTGGTTTCACTCTCAATTTAGATTGGACTAGCAATGGGAATGTGAAATTGGCCAATGTTGGTTGAATAAACCATGACATAACATGTTGTGTCATGGATGTACACAGTACTGTTAAAATGTTTTTTGTAATTAAATATTCTATGTAAAACATTTGTTCTTTTTTAAAACTTTTTTAGAAAATGTTTTTCATTTTCATAGTTTATTGGCATATTGGCCCACACTATTGGGTATTTTATTGCCCCCCATTACATGTACTGACATTTTACAGTATCACTGCATATTCATAACCTCAAATATACTGTACATACACGTATGTCTGTTTCTTTCTCTACCGCTTTCTACCTTTCTTGAAACTGTAACTGATTGAGCTTGTACAGCAAAGATTTTAACCCACTTTTTAAACCTGTGATGTGACGATAAAGTTGGGTTGAGTTTGAATTTAGTTTTGCAGTGATACAGGTGCACCGTGCATCAATGCAACAATTTTAATATTGTGGAAAAGTTTTTTCCCGTAATACAATTTGAAAACTTCGTTGTGATTCATTGTGCATAAAGTGAAATATTTCAAACCTTTTTGGATTTAATCTTGATGATTACGGCATACAGTTCATGAAATCAGAAATCCAGTTTCTAAAAATATTAGAATAAGGATTTATAGTACAGAAAAACCGTGGGGTGAAGGTTCGACTCCGCCAACCTCAGACCGTCCGATAACAGGAGATTTTTTCCCATGGGGGGGGGCTCTTGACCACGCTGGGGGTCCCCCCCCCCAGGATTTTTTTAACAGAGTAGCTGTAATTTCCAGTATTCTGGTGGATTTTGGGAGTTTGACACTTTTATCAGGCTTTACTTACATAGGATCCATTAAAAAGTTAAAAATAGCAATAAAAGAGCCATATTTAATATATTAGACACACCATCTCCGGTTTACTTTGCATATCTGCGATACCCCTGAGGCACAGCGGCGGCAGTGGCTCAGGGGTAGAGTGGCCGGGTAGAGTGAACTGGAAAACCGCAAGGTTCCTAGTTCGATCCTGGGCTGGGGCGCTCCCCTAGAGTTAGTGTCGAAGTGTCCTTGAGCAAGACGCTGAACCCCCGATGAGCAGGTTGGTGGTTTCCTCTGCCATCGGTGTATGAATGTGTGTGTGAATGGGTTAATGGCACAATCAATGTAAAGCTCTTTGGATAAAAGCGCTATATAAATGCACCATTTACCATTTATAATAGGCTATCGCATTGTAGATTAGGCGATAATTCCAATATTCACTATACACTCCTCATGTTTAAGCCTAACTGAATTATATATTTATGGACTTGTATATAAATTGTATATATTTTTGGACGACTTGTGCATTTAATCCGTGTTTCCTAATCCTTTCTTGCTTATTATACATTTTACTTCCTTTTATGATTCCGGGGAGACATCAAATTTCTCTTTTGGGTCTTGAGTCAAGACCCAGAGAAATTTGATGTCTCCCCGGGAGCCTGGGTCTTGACTCAAGACTCTTTTGGGACTCAATACCCAAAATATTTGATGTCTCCCCGGGAGCCGGGACCCAAGCCTCAAGACTCTTGAGCTAAAAAGTTTGTGAACCACTGCCATTTAGAACAGTGGTTTTCAACCTTTTTCATGCCAAGGACCCCTAAATTCACATATTTGGCCGCGGACCCCCATCTGAAAATGTTTTGTGCCAGGGACCCCCAGAAGCAAAGATTTGAGTTTTTTCAAGATTCAAGATTTTTCAAAAATAGCAGATCTACAAGCTCATCACAGCGCGGCACTCGGTGCTTGTAGATCTGCTATTTTTGAATAGCCAAAGCTAAGTGGCTAAAAATGATTGTGACGCTATCAGTGGCGTACCCACCGTAGAGCCAGGAATTGGTCTGGGGAGGTAGAAGACACATACCTCCTACCAATACACATGGAGAGGCTTCTTTTTACTGGGACAGCTCATGGAGGTTCTTTCTCATTCTACATTCTCAATGCATCCTCTATGACAAGTTACTCCATCATGTTAATGATGTTCTTCAACAATGTATTACAAACATTCACAGATATACATAGCTGAGTAGGACCCAAAACAGAAAATTGGCCTAGTGGTCACCATTTAGAGACATCTTTGTTGAATATATTTTTATTTTAATAAAAAGAGCAAGTGGACAGAACAAAACTTGAACATCTTTACCATATAACATGCAGACATTCTCATGCAAATCTTGTAATATTACAGTATATTCAGAGACACCAAGGACAGTGGGTTGATTTTTTTCAGTTAAAACACTCATTGCTGCTCTGCCCAAAATAAGTTGTAGATAGACAGGCCTGTAAAGTGAAGAGGGGTGACATGTAACACAACACAAGGGGTGTTTCATGTCAGGTGATCAACCTTCTAGCTGTGAGGTGACAGTGCTACCGACTGCGCTATTCTGAAATGTACTGGATAGATTACCACGAAACTTGCTGTGCACCTTCATGCTCGCCAAAGAGTTGGACATACATTGCCAGAATTATCTAGTGATTTACAAACTATGTTTGTAAGGGTCATTGTGCAATAGAATCCCCTAAAATAGAGCACATAGATTACATATGTTCTGAAGGGCTCTTATACTTGCAGAGTAACTTGTACCCTCAAATTGGGAATTTGCACCTGTGGGTGGGTGGAGCTACACATTTGAATATACATTTATCCAAAAGATTTCAATGAGAGAGAGAGTACATGTGCTTCCAACATTTTTTTCTTTTTACCTGTGTGAACCATGTTAAGTCATAGCAGGGTGTTTCACATTTATGGAGGACTTTATCTTTTCAAACCATTGCGGATAAACATTGCAATGTAAACACTGACATTTAGCCTTAAAATTAAATTAAAAAAATAAAAACATGTGTATCAACCTACACAATAGTAAGAATGACAGTATATAAATGAGGTAAGGCACTAGGCACTACAAGGTGCTCTATAAGTATATACACCTACATTACTAGTCTAAACTAAGACAGCAGTATACTGTATCAGAGTACAAAGTATGCAGAGTATATGGGTTAGCTTATATTAAAAACAAAAAAACTGGTGAGATGATGTCCAGTAGAAAAATTGGTGCTATGTAAATGGTCCCCTTTACACCTTGCATTAACATGCATCTTGCGGATATAAACGGTACACATTTCATTTACACAGGGCTTTAAACATGTATCTTGGTGACTCATCAGTTTACGGCTATTCCTTGCAAAATGCAAATACATTGCCACTCAACTGCAAAATTATTAATTTTGCATGAATCTTGAAGGCACTAGAGAAGATGTAACACTGCATGCTAGGCTTGTTCGACATAATGTAATTGTCATTTTTGTAATGTAATTTTACCAACAATTTAGTCTTGCGTAGCCAGATGATCAGAGATATCCGCCTACTGATACATCTGGTAACATCGCAATTCAATTAATGGGTTAAAACTGTGTGGAAACAAATAGGAAATAAACTTGTTCTTCTTTTTTTTAACAGCATTGCAGAACCAATGCAAAGAGTTTAGGGCGGTCCTTCATATTCAGTTCAGTTTCAAAGATTTGTTAGCACTGGTTTTCTCTACCGTTCAAGCACAAACATTGAATTTACAGACAAGGAGAGAATGACGGATCTTGTGTAAAAGAAAAGGCATGCTCCCATTTGGGAACCATGCTCCCATTGGGGAACCAACCGGTTCTTCCCTGCCAGATTAAAAGCCATGACATGCATTTTCATGTTGTGTAATGAAACTCAATTGCACCACTTAGTGGCTGTAGGTGGTGTTGCAGCCAGTTATGTCTAAATGATTGTAGGTGGGTAGTCTTTGAGTTGGTAATAGTTTAAGTCAAATCTTTGACTTTTATATTGGAAAATGTGATTTTTTTTTGTTACAAACCAATCATATAGTATGGAAAAATCTATGTCGAACAAGCCCACTGCATGCTTTGTTTACTGACTTGAAGAAAATGATTGAAAATGCTATTGCATTGACACTTGGTGAGTGAATGAGGCCAAATACATTTCTGAACAACTTAAGGTGATTTGGGATATCGGCTCAATATCAGAAGGTAAAGCATGTTGATGCCAGGTGTAAAGACAGACGTGTAGGAGACAGGGACCTTCTCTAGCCCACTGTTACAACTTGTCATCTTTCTTAACAGGCACACCCATGAAAGTGTGGTTATAATGCAGGAACAACATGTCATCCAGACTCTCTGGTGGAATGTTGACTCTCTTTCTACACGTGGCTCCTCCCCCTTCCTGGAGGAAGCCCTGCGCCGCACTGCCTGCCACTGCTGGTGCAGCCAGGTACGCTCGCGCCACCGTGGCCAGGAGAGGAAACTGCCCTGCTTTGGTTCTCCACCACTGCAATGGTTCCACTCCCATAGAGGCCCCTTTGTCTGCTCTGTACACCGACATCTCCCTGTCCACAGACTCCTCCACAGAGCTCTGCGTGCCTTGAGGGACAGAGCCAAACAAATCCCCAAGTAAGAACTCCATACCGGTCAGCCCTCCCTGAGAGCCTGGTTCAGCCGACTCGTTCTCCTCCATGTCACTCTCGTCTCCCGAATCCACACTCTCTTTGAAGTTGTACTGAGGCGCTTCTTTCAGCCGTTTGCTCCTCCTTCGCAAGCAGTCGCCGTCTGTTTCGGATGACAGAGGGGAGGAGCTTCTCTTCATCTGGCCTTGCCTTCTAGCTTTACGCCGCCTCTTGTCCTCCTTCACTATCCGGACTGCCTCCTTCTTCAGCCAATCGAAAGTGGCCGTCTGCTCCTTGAAAATGAAAACATAATAATTAGAGATCCAAATGTGAAGCTTTTTCATTTTTCCATGAGGTCCCCCTCCCCAAAACCTCCTCCTTTGAGGCAGTATCTAAGTTAGACACAATTACCCCTTACAACACAGTTAAGCAACAAGACACACTGCTGGTACATTTAAAGGTATTATGACATCAAAATGTATCAATTATTTCTTGTGCTTCACTTGACATGTATATCCGTGATATGTCCCACTTAAGCTTACTGTTTTCACAGGAATCACGTGATATGAAGAATCAATATGATTTCTGGCCAGGTCATGGCGTCTTTAATGACTAACAGTAATCACACAGAGAAGTGTTGCACAGATGAGGCTGCTGAAAAGATGCTTTGCAGACACTAGACAGACAAAACAGCTCAGAGCACCTGGGCCTTTTCAAGCCTTTTGCTTGATTTAATTGGCTGAGTGGCCCAAAAAGTAACATTGCTGAGCAGTGGCAAATATTAAACTTTTATGTGCGCCTACAATATGCGAAAGCACACAGCAAGAGTACACAAGGTGCACTGTACCATAGGAAAACAATGGTTTGGCAGGCGTTTCTAGAGATGGTTCTCGGGTGACCGCCCCCTACAACTTCTGAGTTTGTTTTCCCTGTTTCAGTTATATACTGTGTCCCTCTATCATTTCATGCCTCATGACTTACTTTCAGTTCCATGAATCCCAGGCCATGAAACTGCGGGTCGAGGGAACATGCCACACACAGAGCCCTGTTGACAACAGGGTTGTCATAGCAGCCGGCCAAGTTCCGCTTCATCATTCTCTTCACTTCTTTCAAGATGGCCGAGGAATCTCCCGGGCGCGTGACGAGGTGGCGGGACAGCAGGCCGGTGAGGATGGGTTTAATCAGGGACAGGCGGGGAAAGGGGTCCTTAGCCAGGGTTTGACACGCTACATCCAACGGTTTGAGGACTGAGCAGAGCTCCTCTAGAACCTTCCATTCAGAACGTTTGGGGGCAAAAATGGCGCCTGATGATGATGATGACGACGATGCTGCACTAGAGGTGGAGTTTGTATAAGAGTTGTCAGCTGCTGTGGACTCTGAGGTAGTGGGATCAGTGGCATCCCCGCTGGTCGGGTTCTCACCTCTTAACTCCTTTATCATATCGCCCACCAGGTTCTGATGTCTGAGGAGGGTGTTGCACAGAGTGTACAGCTTATTCCAGCCTGGTCTGCTGTGAGCCCAGGACTTCAACTGAGCCTGGTCCTTCCTGGGCATCGTTAGCAGCAAGCTCTCAATGTGCAGCTGAGACAAGCTTTTCTTTGGAGTGTGTAGTGGGAAAAGGGACGAGAGAAAAATCTGGAAATGACTGAGGGTCTTGGAGATGACAGGGTGGGACATCACCTCCTCTATGCAGCCCTGAACAGCACTGAAGAAACAAGGAATCGATGGGAGACCTTCACTGGATGAGTAACGGCTTTCTAAACCACGTAGTTCATCGGAAGACACAGAGTCCTCCCTCTCAAGAAATGTTGTAGAGTTAGGGCAAGGGCCACTCCCTGCCGGCTCGCCAGTTCTCTCCCTCTTCTTTAATCCCAACCTTAGCTTTTCACTTCCCTCCCCTCCTAGCAAGACTAGATTAGGCTGAGAAATTCCCCACTCCTGGGCCATAACTTTCACTTGGCCTTGCAATGTTCCTAGGCTGTAGTCACCAGCCACATTCTCTGCCAGTCTTTGCGTGGTTATGGCTAGGTTGTGAAAACTAAAGTTTGCATCAATGTAATGTGCCCAGAGGGTGGCGTATCTTTCCGTGTTGCCCTGCCAATCATGGAACCAGACATCCACGCTCAAAGTGACACAGTGCGGGAGCTCCATCTGAGAACCACGAGGTCGACCGCGTCTCCTTTCCTCAAACTCGATGGGAGCGGTGTAGTTCAAATTGTCCTCATTGTCCTCACTCCCCGTATTGGTCTTTAACTGATGGAACAGGTTCTTCTTGCTTTTGGTGTGGAGGTCCTTCAGTATATCCTCGATCAGACAAGCCGAGGGCAGCATCTTGCAGGATGGCAGCAAAGTATGGATCAGTCGTTTGAAGCCCTCCCCTTCCACCAGGGCTGGAGGGTGGAGGTCCCTGATCAGGAAATTTGAGATGGCATCAGTCATTTGAGTAGCCATGATCTGTGGGAGGGTGCCGATCGGTTTTGACAAGGGTGTAGAGGTCAACATGTCCAGACTGCTCAGTAGCTGTGATTTTTGACCTGTTCGGAAATACATTTGACATTAGTTTGTTTTAAGAGCAGCTCAAAATGAAATATGAAAGAAAGCATAAAAATGCCCCTGCCACCCCCCAAAAAAATAAACAATCTAAGCCCTTGTTATCAATCTGTGTTTTTCTGTCTTTTGATTGATTGCTTGAATACTCTATTAGCAAGTTTGTTAACAGTTCAGGTAGTGAAGTCAAAGATTATGCTAAAAGGATAACACAAAAAGCCCCAGGGGGCTTGTTTCCATTGTGGTCCATTGAAAGGTTAAAATATCAAACTGGACATTATGCAAATAATTACCAGTTGTCTGGGGCCATAGATCTCTGAGGTCCTTGGCAACATCACGTGGTTTGATGTGGTGCTTCTGTGTCAGGTGGTTCTGGATGTTTACTGTCCCACCGCCACAGCCGACATGCTCCCCACAAAGCTTACACACCACCTTGTTTCGGTCCAGGGGTCGTCCAGTAGGGTCTGGCTCAAACCCAAAGAAGTACCAGGCCCTGTTCTGGGTGGCATGCGGGTGGGTCAGCAGCTTTTCAGCTCCAGGGATAAAATCATACCTCTCCAAATGATAGGTAGGGAGTGCGAGTGATCCAATGCAAGAGGAGGTGGGGACAGAGGTGGAAGCTGTGGCTGAGTCAACACCTTTTTCTGGTTGCAACATGCTGGACACCTCGCTGATCAGAGGCATGGGACTCTGTGATTGGCTGTTGTCTGACCAAAGGGAGGCGACATTGGCGTCGGGGAGAGTGACCACTTGGATATCCTGGAGGTTGCGCAGCATCATCTCCTTGTCTGTAATATCACACCTCTCATTCTCATCTGGATGGCCCAAAGAAATAGAGGGAGATAATCAGGGCGTCTGTATGTAAATCTGCAAGTCCATGCTGAAATCTGACTAGATAAGCAGCACAGAACATTTGCCTCATCAGCCATTTTACTTGTATTTTGATAAATTAAATGAAAGATTATTAACACTTTCTGAAGGACTTACAGACATAATGTTATTTTACTACATGGCAACATGGCCTAAGAATATAACAAAACTCACCCATCCCTAGGCCGAGCATGGCCGAATAATCCTTTCCAATGCAGACCTTTAGTTCTGCTCCCTCTGGGACAGTCTGGGAAACCCTGTAGTAAATCTGACGGTAAAACTGGAACACTATGAGGTTGTGGTCCTCTTCATTGCTGGCATATGACACATATCTGAGGTAGAAAAAGCAGACCGAACACAATCAACCACAGCTGGATCATGAAAAATAATTAAAAAATAGGGTACTTAACCTGAATATAAGACAGGGGACTCTACGTCTCTTGGCTACCTCAGAGACTACAGCTACAAATACTAATAAACAAATTTATTCTTATGTTCATTCTATTTAAATACCAAGTCGGTCATGTTGATTACATTTTATTGAAATGAAATAATTTAATCTAAAATATATTTAATAAATGATCTAATTTAAAATGTTATTAAATGTTTTCATTTGTTATTTTTAAATACAATAATTTTTTACAAAAAGGTTTTGTTCTTCAGAAAGTATTTTCTCAAAAATGAAAATCTTTTTTTTATATATTTGGGTCAATAGTTACAATATGCATTTGCACTAAATACAGAAGGCACTGAATAAAAATAAAACTACCCACCTCATCCAGTTAGACTTGTTTTCATCCGAAGCATCTACATAGTAGAAAGCAGAATCATCCCTGATCTGTAGATAAAAATATTTTTTTAGATTTACATTTTCTTGGGTTGGTTTTATTTTTTCACTTGTGAGAGTCTGTCTGTAAGCAGCTAATCTCAGCCATCGCTGGACTGAACGGCGTGACATTTTTCAAATCTGACTAAAAATGTTGAGTAGTAGCAAAGAGTTTGTTTTGAAGAAAACGCAAAATGGTGGAAAAATCTCGTTGGGGCGGAAATGGGCATGACCTTATGGGGTGTTGCATCATGATCAAAAGGACATTTTGATTGTACGACCCACAGAGAGACAGTCAATATGTAGTAGCATGCACAAAAGTTTGACGCTGATCAGCCCAGCAGTTTGCGAGAATAGTTGCAGACAGACACATACAGAGAGGGGTGAAAACCATCTCTGTTCCATGCCTTCGGCTTGGCGGAGATAATGAAGTAAGTATATACTGTATATCAAGATCATTAACACGGTTCATGACTGATTGAAGAAATTGACAAAAATGTGCATCTTCCCTATTCCTTACCTCAATATAAACACATGCACTGCTACGACAAGGTTTCTGCCCAACAGCAACATGCATATGAAATGATATCAAGATAAGACAGTATAAAGTCTAATGTTCCATAATGCTATAATCGTTCTTTCTTGCTTGGTCTACTCACAGCCCAGGCATGTTTAAGAGTATTGAGCAGTTGTCCTTTGGTCACTTCTCCAACAAAGGGTCCAAACATTATTCCCTGCTGAAGTTCATTCTTGGTGTACAGTCTAAATTCCCCTGCCCTCTCGTCATTGGAGGGCCCATGGACACCCATTCTACCAGACACAGGTTCCCTCCACAGACGGAGGCAGGAAGGCACAGACAGCATCGCACGGGAGGGTCCCCCCTGAAGCCATGGTTCCCCGAGCGGCAGCACCGCATCTGGAATGTAGTTTTGGTTTGTTGAGGCGTGGAGCGAAGGGAAATCCTCAAGCATGTCTTCTTGGACAAAGTCGTATCCTGAACAGTCAAAATAAAAGTTGTCTTTGTGATGCAAAATGTCAACAATTATTCAGTAACTCACATTAGATTCTATGAGTTCTAGAGAGTGACACTCCAAGCAAAGAATTCAGCTTCAACAGAGAAACAAATGTGCCTACATAAAATGATGCGTGTTGTGTATAATGTGCAGTCTAGTTGCAAGCATGTGTGCACATTCTGCTGCACAAGCACGTGCACAAAGTGTCTGCTGTTAGGGACTGGCTTATAAAAATCCAGAATAAACTCAAAATATCAGAGGGAAAAGTAATTTAGTTAAGTGTCTTTAATTCTAGAAACATACAATAACGCAGACCTGGTAATTCAGCAGTTTTCAGTATTCAGGCTTGTAGTCCAAGAACTCAAACCTTCTCCAATAACATGCCCCTTTATTTGAACGTATAGGTTACAAACAGTTTAGTCTTGCAGTATCCAAACATTGGGGTACAATCATAACTATTGATAAGTGATTAAGCTCTGAGTGGCATATGAATCCTTAAACCAACCATGGACAGTCTTACAGAAAGCCAATTAGAAGGCTTGTCTGAGATTTTCTCTGGCAAAACCAGGACATGATGAATTGTGAGTCCCATCGCAACACCGCTATATTAACTTATTATTAACTTATTACATAAGATGGTGGGTCTGACAGTTTTACTCAAAACCGCTTAGCTGCATGAAAGTAGGCCCGTAACGATACAGTAACTGCATCGATGCATCGTTTTGAATTTTCAACGATCTACTATATCGATATGCAAACAGCTAAATATCGTATCGTTTGACTTTGTATCGTATCGAATCGTTTTGCAATGCAAATAATCGTATCGGATCGTTCTGCAATGCAAATAATCAATTATATCAATACTAAGTACTTTTAAGAAGAAAAAAAGAGAAAGAGGGGTTTATATCCAGTATCCAGGTATTTATTATTCACACAGAATTTTTGGGTAAATAAATAGTTACTATATCGATTTTAAGTCATTGAATCGAATCGTATCGTTCTAAATTAACCTGTCCTGTATCGTTCATGTATCGTATCGACTAAATCACTGAATCGAAACATATCGTATCGTTCTAAATTAACCTGTATCGTTCATGTATCGTATCGACAACCAAGTATCGTGATACGTATCGAATCGTTGTTAAAATGTATCGTTACACCCCTACATGAAAGCCATTCGCTGTCAGTGAATGTAGATTTTTTTTAATGGGTAGAAAAGTCATTAAATAGTTTTATGTGCATGCTTAAATCTGCAGATAATTGGAAGATAACAGTCGCTGGATCGTTTTCATTTGTATGAACTAAGGATACAAGAAGAGTGGGCACTAAGGAAGAGTGGGCACCCTTGATGTAAAAATTATTATTTTCCCCAAAATGTAAAAAAAAAAAATATTTGAAAAATGGTTCTAGACTAGGTCATATTAAGTATAAATGATTTCAACGTGCACATTGCACAGTATATCATTATCAGACCTAAATTTATCCTTCAACTTCTTGTTTCGGGCCAAAGAGTACACCTTACATATGTCACTAATCACATGACACCAACAATCAATTATCCAGTTCTAGGCAACATAGAGGGGGGGGGGGGGACTTTTTTCTTATTTCCACACAACAGCTCAACAATATTATGACATGGTTCAATGTTGAAAATGAGTGGTATTCCCCTTTAAGTAAAGTGAAGTATACATGATGTGAACATGCACTGTACATCATTATCAGACTTTATTTATCCTTCAACGTCCCCAAAATGACAGGAGATACAGGTTTTGTAGCAATTGTAGAAATATTAGATCTTAATTGTCGAATGTTTAAGCATGTTCTAAAAAAATTCTAAATATTTGTTTTACTTTTGGAAATGTAACACCGAGGTGCCCACTCTTTCTAGGTGCCCAGTGCTGCCCACCTATCCTGTTACCAATAAGACTACAATGCTGACAGAGCAACAGCCTAATCGAGGCCAGACGCTTCACTGTTTATTTGATGTCTACAAAACACCACACTCGCTCACTCAGAGCAGTCTATTGTTCTAAAATTGAAAGAGTGAGAAATGACAATATCCATTTTATCCGACTACTCGCTCAAGAGGAGCGATTGCTTCTTATTAATGTTTCAACACTCGGTCCAAGAGGCCACCATTTTCATCCAGTGAGACACTCTACCCACCCCATAGCCTGAAGGGACGATATGTGTTGTAATCGTTATAGTAACAATACTAAATGCAACACTATTATACTAAACTAGGTTGATAATAGATCAAGCAGAGAGAAGGCCATTTTGTCCAAACAAACTGGTTAACGATTTGGAGAGAAACGTTTGACCTATGTATTAACGTCATTTACATTAGTTTATATTTTACCCGTATTTGGCGATATGGACAGGACTCTTAGCTGTACATTTTTGATATTTCATGTTATGTTTTTTACATAATCGTACTAGAAAATGGACAGAGGTTGCCATGCAACCAAATAGCCATTCAGCGTGGCAGGCAGCCCCTCTGAGCTATGGGGTCTCAACTCAACACCTCATGCTTTTTGCGATCAAAACAACTCAAATGTTTCTTTCCATTTGGTCACCTTGAGACTCGGATAAAGTGCCCAGAGACGTCATTGAAGAGATGTCACAGAAATCTCTGCGATGGCGACTTTTTAAGTGACTTCTTAAATTTGTTGTGTTCCCTCCTTTCGCTTGCACTATCTTTCGACACAAACGACAAACAACCTCGCCGTTGTTCAAAGGACGGCCACTTTCATCCGCCTTTAAACCGAAATAAATCCACACAGCGGACTTGCTCCTGGGTTTGCATATGAGATCCATTATGCCGGGGTTTATGTTTCCTTCGTTTGGCGCAGCAATGCTGGCACTACGAAGCTAGTTTGGGTGTTACAGCAAAGCAAAGCAGTGCAGTATGGGGTACTTCTTTGGCCTTGCGTTGTAGCCGTTAGGACAAGTTAACAAGTGCACAGTAACGTAACCAAGTTCACAGTTCTTCTGACCAGTGGTGGAGAAAGTTTTTTTTTTTTTTTACTTAAGTAAAAGTATCAATACTGCAAATGTAGAAATACTCTGTTACAAGTAAAAGTCCGGAATTCAAGATCTACTTACAAAAGTATTGGTATCAAAATGTACTTAAATGACCAAAAGTAGAAAGTACACATTATGCAGAATGTCCCATTTCACAAGTTTTCAAATGTATAAAATGTCTACAAATCTTTTGAAAATAGCAGATTTAAGCTCACAATGCGTGGCATGGCATTGTAGATCGGCTATTTTCAAGTGGCCGTTTTGTAATAATAATCAAATAAATCAAATAATCAAAGTAACTCGTAACTAAAGCTTTCAAATAGTTGTAGTGGAGTAAAAGTATAATATTTGCCTCCGAGATGTAGTGGAGTAGAAGTAAAAGTACTGAAAATTGGATACTCCAGTGAGTAAAAGTAAAAATACCTCAAACTTTAGTACAGTACTTGAGTTAATGTAGCCTACTCAATTCGTCATTCAGAACACACGATTCAAAATACAATTCTTATTCACGGGGCATAATGTAGATGCAAGTTAAAACATAGACAAATGTTTCATACACTGATCACAAAGGAATGTTGTAAAAGTAAAATAAAATAATGCACTCTCTCCCTCTCTTTCATTAACCACTTACATCCGATATTTAGCTGTAGTCCCTCAGGGTTTAATACTAGTGTATTTTCTGTTATTGTGGGGAAAGCATTTAGTTGCGCTGCGTCGCATTGTGAGCTTGTCGATCGGCTATTTTCAGCTAAAGCTTTCCCCACAATACCGATGCTGGGGACTGGGTTTAAGTGGTCAACCAGACTTGAAACTATATTAGCTAAGGCGAAGGGGGCCCGTTGTGTTCATTTATACAGGCACACGCCAGCTGTGCCTTACTAGCAAAATCCAGGGTAAAACAGGTACCCTATGCAACACTGCCATTAGCCAACCTTTTCTATGCGCGCTGTATGGCCGTTATGTTCCACATCACACTCACACACACCTTCTGCCTCCAGGGGCGACGTGACGGCCAGCTCCGACACATCTTTCTGATGCCGACTTCTTAGGTGAGCTCTTAAATTCGTTGTGTTCCCGCCTTTCGTGCGCACTATCCTTCGGCACAGACGACAGATGGGGTCGTCTGTACTCCGAGGCTGTCCGTGTTCATTGGCTCGAAAACCGAAATACATCCAAACTAAGGATTTCCCGTTGGGTTTACCTACCAGATCCATCTTGTCAATCAGTGGTCAGTGCGCTAAATCTGGTTGGTACTGTCTGCTGCTGTGTCTCGCGAGCCAGTGTAGTGAAAAATCGATGGAATTGGCACCTCCGCTTTGCCGTAGTAACCTTTCTTCTTCGTCGTTCAGAATGGGATGGATTGTGATTGCCATGGCGACCACTCACAAATCATCGGTGGACATAAATGCACGGACCCTATGGCACGGACATACATTCTAAATGACCACAACATAAGAACTCAACACACAATAAGATATTAGGCTAATTTAGATTTGTTCCCCTCCAAAATGGCTTCTTGTTTGGTTCCTGACTTTACTGCCGTATTTGTTGCTTTGGAGCATTTAGCCGAGTTGGACAAGCAGCTGAAAGAAGGAGGAGTGCCATTCAGCCCTGAAGCCAGTCAGCATCTGCAAGAGATAACAGCTGCCATAACTGAACTGGAGGCGTCGACGCGTGCCGTCCATGAGAAATTAGAAATTGAAACCATCGAAAACAGCAAACTGAGACATCGCGTTCACAACATACAAGATCAAATCGCTCAAGACATCACAGCTGATGTAGCAGCAGCCAGAGAGTGCAATGCTGAAGAGATGGCGCAACTACACAAAGACCTGAGCACCATCTCACAGCGACAGGAAGTCATGTTTAAGAGACAGGAGGCACTTTACAGACAGAATGCTGCACTTTACCCAGAAAGAGACCATTTGAAGGCAGAACACAATAACGTCATTGCCACTCTGAACAACCAAATCATTAAAAAAAACAGCAGGCAGACCCAGTTGAGTCAGACTCTAGACCAGTTGAACAAATTAAAGACCTGCATAGGCACTTTGGAACTGAACAAAATCAAGCTACAGCAAGATATTGTACTGGAGGGAGAGACCTTTGCCATGTCCAAGGAAGCCCTTTTGAGAGAGGTCAACCAGACAATCGAGAATATTCAGGAGCAGAAGAAAGAGAACGCAAGAAAGACAAGAGAACTTGACATTGCCATCAACCAGCAGGTGGATAATGATAACTGCCTCACTGAGCTCACTAACCATGTGGCTCAGGTGGAGTGCGGTATAAGAAGACGGACAGCTTCTCAAAGCCATTGTGAGAAGCAGCTCGCAGAGGAGACCCAACAGCATCAAGACCTGACGCTACAGAGAGAGACCTTGGAGAATCATCTGTGTGAGCTCAGAGAGTCCTTTAACAACAACACCCAACGTCTCCAGGAAGACATTATCATGGTTGACCGTGAGATAGAAAAGGGCCAGGCAGTGACAAGTGTTTATCTAGATTCCCTGGGTAAAGTGTCAGAGAGCTTCAAGAGGCAACGCAAAGAAGAGGATGAAGCTAAAGCAGACCACCTCAATGTTTTGCGACGTCTGGAGCGGTCTAGATTGCGAATGGATGAGCGCAAAGCCTCTATAGCCAAGCACCTCATCCAGATCGGGGAGATGGAGGAGGTGACCACACAACTCCTAGAAGCCAATATCATCAATAAGGGTGTGTTTCAGAAAAATCTGGAAGAGCTCCATGACAAGTTAGATATAGAGAGGAAGAACACAGGCCTGTTTGAAGAAGAGAATCAACGGTTGAGTAGGAGTCTTGAGGAAGTAAAGAGGCAACAGGAGAAGAATGTGGCAAGACTCTCCTCAGACATTACCACCACGAGCATGCGATACCAGGAACTACGACAAGAAGGGGTTACACTCCAGCAGCACCAGTCCATGAGCTGCGCAATTGACTCACTGACTAGCCAGGTGATTCAGACCGAGTTAGACTACAATCATATGGTGAACACGTGCCACCAAAAGATAGACCGATACACTGCAGTGTCCGAGCATGTTCATAGGAGCAGGGAAGACAAGATGAGAGACGTGGAAGAGAAAGAGCAGGTGCTGAAGGAGGTGGAGGCACAGTTTGAGGAAGAGGAGTCAACCCACAACAAGCTGGAAAAGCTCACGTCTGAGTTTGAAAATAGCAGACAACAGCTTGTGCTATCTACTCAGAGGTTGAAGGAAAACACCATCTGTCTGCTACAGCCCAAGGAGCAGATGAAGGTTGAACTGAATGCGATGCGTGCCTATCACATGAGCCTGCTTGCTCAGCAGGCTTCAGCCCTGAGTGCTGTAGAGTTGAGCATCTATGACAGCGGGCTAAAGCTGGAGCAGGTCGACATTGAAAACAGCAGGATGCGTCTGTGTATAGCACAGATGAAAGAGGACATTGGCAATGCCAGGAAGGATAAAAGCAGACACTCACAGGAGATTTGCCGGCTCAGAGAGAAAGTAAATGTCTTGTTTGATGGTTTACCAGAAGCTTGGAAAGAGGACTTCTTCGTTACTGAAGAGTGCCAAGGCAGTGATCGTGGTGTGCTGGAATCCGTAGGTCTTCTGTTGGAGAAAGTGCAAAGCAGAAGGCTTCGACTAGGACACATTAATGCACAGCTGCATCAATATTTGTTATTCATTAGTAGTTTACTTGCCAATAAAAAACACTCCAAGTGAACAGTTATAAATACACAAATGTTTATATGTATTTGTGTAAAATTACTTTAAATAATTAATTAATGTACACTGTCTTCGCTTGCTCAATAAAGACAAATATTTTGATTCACAGAGTGATTCTGTTTCCAAGTTTCTACTGTGCAATAAGTATGTAGTAATATGTAACATATATTTAATTAAACATTTTCAAACTTTTTTTTGCTTAGGTACACTGATTTAATCTGCCCTTCAATTATTACAAAAGGCTTTTTCAGGTTCGCATTCAAACAAAATATTATAAAATAAATATCAGGATTATTATTATGTCTGTTCTATTACGATATTGCATTTGTAAGTAAACTAGATTTTAGTGTAAAGAGTTTGTGAATCCCACACGCCCACCCACATGCCAATTTTAATATAGGATGTTGGCTGACACCGATATGATGAACAATATATTGTGCATCCCTGCTTTAATAAGTTGAGGATAAAATGAAGGTATTAGGTATTTATCTGTCATGAGTTAAAGCCTGTCTTTAAAAGTTTGGCTAAATGTTTTGACATGTAAATCCTGCCAATTGTTGAACAGCTAAAAGGTGAAAGGATTAATAATGAGTCATGTCTCAATGTGATGTCACTCCACATTTATTTGTTTCAGTATCACTGTTCATACAGTTAAAGCTCAGCACCAAAGAACGGAGGATGTGCGTGGTTTTTCACTCCACATTTATATAACATACCAACTCTTAAATGTATTAGATTAATTAAAACATGGATTGTGTGCTCTGATGTCAGAAGTACTGTGATTATACATTTCAAACTATATTAAATTATTAACTATTGTATGTAAAAGCTTGAATGACAAACACAAAATCAGAAAACCAATGGCATTCTCATACCTCGCTGGGACCTATGAGACAAGATAATATTTGACAAGTGTCAATTCTAAGGTGGCCCGTCTCTTGCAAAACATTGCTGGTGTAACGTTTTGACCTGTTACGGTTACATATAAATCTGTGCCACCTTTTTGCTAATACACTGCTCCAAATAAGAATTGGTTCCCTGCCCTTGTTCGACTTGGCCCACTATTGTCTTGATAGTGACAGCCTTGCAAAAGACAGACTAACAACCAATAAATGTGGGCATGTACTGTAAACCAAGTGAATATTGGTAACTTTCCCTTTTCATCCCAGAATTAAGAACTGGCTCCAACCAGCAGATGGCAGAAGAACCCAGATCTCACACCCTTGTGCTGCTGTGACCTTGCTCTGCAGCTGTCAGACAGCCAAGCAACTTCCCTCATCACAAAGAACACACGCATATACTGTATGTACGTACGTGCACTCCTCCAGTGTCAAATACAAACACAATGCACGCACTTAAGGAAAACTCTGCTGCAGCTCAACGGGTGCAGCTAAAGGACAGGCAGCTGTTAATTCTGGTAAGGAGCAGGCTGTCATACTAAAACATTTAAACACATATACTCATGTATAAACGTTTACTGCATGCCACCACTGCTCTGCTTAGCCAAAATCTAGTTTGCGCTATAGCTTCTGGCAACCATGTAAGTTTGTAATGCACAATTGATTTAATGCAAATAGTTTTTGTGTTCTGTACACATCATACCTGGATGCCTGAACGCATCCAATAATACTCATGTTCTTTGTACCTCAACCTGGTCTGGGATATTTCATCATTACTGAACTGTATTTGTTGTGGGATAACATTATGTTGCATTGTATTGTATTGTTCGTACTTGTTCACTTAAACTCCAACAGTTATTTCATACCTTTCACATAAAAGGTTGCACACAATCTATGGTGTAGACCGCTTTACTTTGATTCAAGTTTGGCCACCAGAAGAAATTGATTTTGAGGTTGTAAGTGTGGAAAATATCTCAGTGCATACACACATTGTTTATCATAGATGACAGATGATTGAAATGTAATGTTCTCATTTAAACTCTATGCCATTTCAGGTGTATACTATGAAGTGGCTGAGTAATGTCTTATTGTGTGTCCATGTCCATCATTTATATATGTTGTTAAAGTCCTTACTGTATGATAAAGTTAGAAGGGCCAGGGACATGTTTTCAACCTCTCCAAAGCCACCAAATGTTTGAACGCACATACATGTAGGCTAGTGTGCTGCCTATGCATGTATTGTGTGGTGGTCTTTTTAACCTCATATAAAATCCTTTAATAAATGTATCCCTTGATAAGTTGGAGATATAGTGTAAACATCGTAGACTTCCCTCCCCAGCCTGAAACTCAATCCTTCACACTGAACACTGAGGCTTCTGTGGAGCCTTTTCACAAGTAGGGCAAGGCTAGGCTAGTGAACTAAGTGAAGAGGACACGGACTATGGTGGGTAGTGGATGTGGGTGTGTTTTAGTGTTGGAGGAGGTGTTAAATGAAGGTCAAAGAGTCGCAATCCAACACCACAGACAGCTCTCTCCCTCTTGATTCAGACAGGCTGCACATTTGCTGACACTGATTTTGAAATAGTAGAGTATTAACACCTCTTTCAAAATGTGTTTTTGATCAGGCAAGTTGGATCGTTTAATGTACTGTAACTTCAGCGTGGTAATACATCGTAATCCAGAACTATTCAGGCCCCACAGAAAAATGGGTGGGGTGACAAACATTTCTGGTTTGAAAATGGAACTGTCTGCGATTTGCAAATGGACCTAGACAAGTCTTCTAGCTTGCCAAAAGAAATTACCCCCCAGTTTTTCTGTAAATATACTTTTACTGATGATTTCTTGTATAGTATTGTGTCTTTATATGTCTCGTGTTTATGAATTGAATACACACGACCGCAATGGAAACAGCCCTCATGGCTTTTTGTGTTATCCTTTTAGCATTATTGTATAACTGTACCTCTGTACTTTTTGCAAACTGTTAAGTATTCAATCAATCTTAAAATACCGGTCAACTGACCCTGGCTTTTATCCTGTTATTGCAAGCTCTGTCATTGGTCACTATACCACAAAATTGTAAGAATATGCTCATAATGAAGACTTCTGATATATTATCTAAATGACTGATTTAAGAGAGGGAAAGTGGGAGAGCCTAGACATTGATTGATTCCTTTGTTCTGTGCATATTGTCAATAAATCAATGTACACGGGAAAACGTCAAAAGGATAGACACAAGCTTATTTCCATAGTGGTCCTGTTGATCTTGGTGAATCCGAACTATAGCGACATAGAGGGGAAGCCGAACTATAGCGACACACAAAACCTTCTGTTCAGGTATTTGTTTCTGACTAAGTCTGATGTAGGCTTTTATGATTATGGATCATATTTTAAGTAAATAGTGTTGATATTTGATGTTTCTTTACGACAATGTTTAGATTGTTAATGACTGTGGTTTTTAACTGTAAAGTTTATGCACTCAGGCTCCAGTTCAAAAGTTTGTTTCTGGCAGAGTTGAGTAAATGAGTTAAGAAACAACTGCTTCCACACAGGTGAAATGCATGATATGATCAAGTATTTCACATCCTACTATGGTCTGTGGCATGTATAAAAATGCTGAGCAGGCCCAGTTTACCGTGATTTTGGATCAATATAATGATTGAGTGATAAGAGTGATGAAATAGGGTGTGTTATTGGTGCATGGATAGCAGGAGCTTCAGTCACAGAGACTGCTAAACTACCATAGCTATGGTTTCAATAAGAACAGTGACATCTGCTTTCCGGTCTACGGGAATTCGGGAAAGACATCAGGTCGGAAATTGTGGTCAACACTCAACAGCACTCATTCGATGACCGCATTAGTGCAATGTGAATGGAAAAACACAAGAGAAACTCTTCCTCAGGTGACTGCGAATGTCAATGCAGGACGTGATCAGACTGTGTCAACAAGAATATTCTGTTGACAACTACAGTACAGGGGGGTGTTATTATAGTAGGGTTGCAATGCATGAACCCCTCATTACATAGACAAATGCACATTTGAGTTGAGTATACGAGCATAACCGTCTACAGAGATGTGGCCAGATAAGCCAGAGGCATCCTTCATCATATTCTTTACAAGTGGGCATCCGCCACACACCAAGAGAACAGTACTAGCCCAAATGCTTGACCCCTACGTTGAAGAGGTCCTGTGGCACTGTTATGCAGTGGGGGGCACTTTCCTGGCATGGTTTGGGTTCACTTGTACCCTTAAGGGTAACTGGCTGAAAATCAATACAATTCTGAGTGATCACCTTAATCTTATTATTTAAACATTTCTATCCTGATGGGAGTGGTCCCTCCCAGGATGACAATGCACACATCCATAATTTGTCACCCATCCACATGTTTTGGTCAACCAAAAATGTAATTCTCCTTAAAGACTGAGGACCCCTAGTGGTCACAAGAATAATAAAATGTGTGTAAGGACAGATAGACAAGTGATTACTATGGGGGGCTCCAGCATTAAATGCGGGACCCTAATAATTATGTCTGTTTTGTGTGAATTTACACACAAAACATCAACATCGCTGTACCTTCATTTTTGAGCAGCAGACTTGTTCTGGAAGTTGAAGAGCCTCCCTTCATAGTTTCATCTGTTAAATGACAGGGAAAGCACATTAACACCTATTAATCTCCACTGACTGCCAATTTATTTGGAAAACATTTAAAATGTAAATGCTTAAGGGATACAATAGGAGATAGTATATGTGTTCTATAAACTGCATGTTGTCAGCCTACAATTGTCTCATTATATCAAACAAAAATATTTCAAACATTATATGTCATGGTTAATAAAAAAGCTGTTATTTCTCATGATTGATTTATTTGTTGTGGGCTAACATGTCCAGTGTAATGATATTTTGTTTTGACTTGAAAACAGGTGGCCACCTTGTTGGGATCATTCACTCATTACTGTTGTAAAGAGGATTTTAAGGTCAAGACCTTAGGCAAAACATTGGCACTCAGTGACAGGCCAAAACTGTAATTCAAAACAAGGTGGTTCTCAAAAAATGCAGTGCGCACCAGACTAACCCTTTGGGATTGATCTCTACATATGCCTTGACAGGTGAGCATCATGAGTTGATTCAAATCCATAAACAGACATGAAACCATAAATAGACATTACAAACTAGACCAATGGTGTCACGGCCTGGTTCTCAATCACTTTCTGAGACTCACCTTCTGCTTCTACGCTGGCAAGAAATTCCTGCTTTACAAGCTGTGTTCATTACTACTTGGCTCTACTTGTTCTAAAACTAACTGTGATTGAACAGTAATTCAAACAATGAAATACTGTTCAAGCCTGGTGTGGATTCTTAGAAAGTGTTAGGTTGTTGGCCAGAACTATTGGTTTAGATCACTTGCAAATAAATACTTATCGTATGACACCTATGCAAACATCATCTGCAAACAGAATTTCAGATGCTTTAGACTGCTCCTTTACCCTCTTACCAAGTGGAGCACAAATAGGGGAGGGCACTGGGGGCTCAGTCAGCATGGCTGGGGGTTCAGTTAGGACGGCTGGGGGTTCCATTGGGTCTGATGAGGGTCCATCCGGGGGTTCTGCTGTATCTAATGGTGCTCCTGTCTGAGTCCATTCTCCATTAGTGAAATATTGCAACATGAAGAGAGTGAGAATACTTTCCCAAGTTAGTCATATCTATAAAACCCCTTTCCCACATAGAATCCATAACATTGCTGGATAAATCTGGCAAAGGCAGTGGATTGTCGGTAACGCACTGACCTCCTTGTCGGTAACACACTGACCTCCTTTTATGGAGAAGTTCTGTGTGCCGTCTGTTCCTAGCCTGGCATTGGCCAGACTGATAACGTGGATTCACCCTCACTTTCCTCCCCGGTATCAGTCTGGACTTCGGCCCATAGGGAGCGAGTAAGAGAAATCAGAAAATGATCGGGCCAATCAGTGACAGCGTTTCAACTGCTGTCAGTGCAACAGTGAGATCATTTTCTGATTTCTCATACTCGCTCCCTATGGGCCGAAGTCCAGACTGATACCGGGGAGGAACGTGAGAGTGAATCCACGTTATCAGTCTGGCCAATACCAGGCTAGTCTGTTCCAGCCTTATATGACTGTTACAGATACAGTACAGTACATCATGCTCATGTGAGAGATGTCTAAAGCATGTGAGACGAGGCATTTGGGAAATTTGGGTTATGTAGATAAAAAAGTATTTGGGACGAACACAAATCCTCACTGGGACACAAGGATTTATTTTATCTTATTTTATATACAACTTGGAAAAAGTCAACTGAGCCATTTGTCAGTGAGTATATTACTGTCACTGGCAAAATGCGGTAATTTGTCTCTGAAATGCCAACTTGTGAAAGTTGCAATGTAGTTGATAATCTGTGCATGCTAAAAAATAATGATTGTAAAAGAATCTCTAAATCTCTTAGTTACACCAACATTGTTCTTGTGAAGTAGTAGCATTCTAGTAGTAGCATAGCGTTCTTGTGAAGTAGTAACATTACTACAAACTGGCAACTTCATTGTCTAATTGTCAATATAAATTGCTTCACAAGAACTATGTTGGTATGTGTTGAGTTGAAGTCCATGTTTGGGCAAAACCGATGTCATATTGATGATGCAATGCCAGTTTGCTGGCACTGCAGTGTAGTTCGCTGTGATTGGTCTTCTTTTCTTGGGGGACATACATACATGAGCTGTTCTAGACAGCTGAACCCTTCACAGTGCCATGCCAGCTCTAAAAATATATTTTTCAGCTAATCTCTTGGTTACGCCAACATATTAATTATGAAGGGGTTTTGTTCATAGAATAAAACATGTTACTGAAATCTTACGTAAATGATACAAGGTCGAGAATGGGGAGATTGACAGAACAAAATAAAATAAAACGCAAATCGACACCAGCCCGTTCCACATTGCACTTATAGACCAATTATTTGTATTACAAACATTGAGACTGCATGGGTGCAGAATGGTTGCATGTAAACGATTCCCAAACCTGTTGTTTTGAGGAGCGTTCGTTTCAGTTCACTCAACGTCCTGTGTGTATGAGGCTCGTGAGGTGATCCAGAGTGAGTGCCCGCACGGATGAGAGCTACCTCTGTGCATGGGTTTTGAGGACAACTGGTTTGGGAATCACTTACACACAAAAGTCAACCGAGGAGTATACATTTTAAAGGACGGGTCACAGAATACATTCTAAGGGCACTGTCACACCACACTTTTATTTTACCTATGGGGCGAATCTGCCAATGCTTTGTCAATGCAAATGCTTGGATTCATGGTCTTGCGCATCTTTCTTGCGAATCCACACATTTGCATTGACAAAGCATTGGCAGATTCCGCCCCATAGGTAAAATAAAAGTGCGGTGTGACCGTGCCCCAAGTGTTTTTTCCTCCGCAATGGGAGGAAAACTACAACCCAAGATTTGAATGAAGTCATTCTTTACACATGAGTGCTGTGACTTGTTTCCCATTGCATCTTATGAGCGGTTGAGTTCTTTTGCAACCTGCTTGCATGCACATGCCTGCGTGATATCAGTGTGACATGGTCTGGAGTGGACATTGCCAGTGGAGTTACGGCTTTCAGTGCAAGTGGGAAATAAGCTTTACTTTAAGTGATACAAAACACATTAAATACAAGGCAGTTTCCACAAATAGAATAATCGTCCTACCTTGAATTACAATGTCAAAGAGATCCTGGATTCTTCTCAGGCACGCAGCTGACGTCTTTGTCAGCTGGCACCTAGGTGACAGAAGCTCTGACACCCAGCTACCGGGCTTCTTTCCAGGCCTTGAGATCAGAAGAATAGCCCTTACTCCAAGGGCCTGCAATTTTTCAAGCTAAAAAATATATTAAATAACACAATCAATTATCAATAGAATACCTCATTTTGAAATTCATTACAACTTCAAAGATTTTAAAAACTACTAGAAACCAAAACTATATTTGCAAATCAAATCAATCACATACTAAGAGAAACGCTTCATCTGTGATCTGAGCGGGGGTTTGGTGGGTCTTGGCCCGGTCCTTGTACTTCGAAAAAAGTGCAAAATTCTCCTTCTGTTTACACAGCTGTTCTGGTTTTCCTGGCTTCTCCGTCACTTTACATAACTGTTCTGGTTGTCCTGGTGTCTCCGTGGCTTTACAAGGCTGTTCTGGTTGTCCTGGCATTTCTATCAAAGAGAGAGGGGGGGTCAGACTTTTTAAATGGGCAATTTCATTGCTTTCATAATGCTTGCAACAGGGATGTGTGCCCACTGCTGCTCAGTAATTAATTGAATTGACAGTTAAATGACGATGTCCTTCTTCATCTAGGTGACATCACTCACAAAAAAAGTTAAGTAAACACATGAAATACAGCCAAAATATTGACTATTATAAAGAAATGTAATCTATTACATTTCTGCCACTTGTATGCCAATAACAAAGCAGTTACCTTGGATCATTTATTTTATACTGACATGTACTTGTTGTATATGTTGTCAGACTCGATAAAGAAATCTATGACGGTGATGTCATAGATTAAACACCTAGACGAGATTCAGTCTGGACGAGATTCACGTTTGTATTTGATGTGATTTATCATCGTTCCAGTAAAATTCTTATATGTCAATTTCACTGGACAGATCTACATGCAACTTTCCCATCTTCTTCCGAAAGTACTCCCAAACTTTGCTCGTTCTTTGAATTGACATCATGTCTGTAGCTACATTCGCTGCACAATGCCAGGGTGCTGCTCACAAGTGTGTTGACACAGGCTTAAATATGTCTTCTCACAAAAATAGCGTTTTTGTTGTAAGCAAGTAAGTAACAACAATCTCTGAAACGCCTACTTGAGAAATAACGCAACGCATCACATGCTGCGTGCTGTGGAGGCAGGCATGATGTCTACATGATGGAAATCATTAAACCCTTTGTTGCAAAACAGACAGTAACAACATGTGTTGTAATCATTCTGCAATAAAAGTACCACAAAATACGCTGGTTTTAGAATGTATTGAGTCACAGGAAAATTACATATCCTCGTATTATAAAGCTGTGTGTGTGTGTGTGTGTGTGTGTGTGTGTGTGTGTGTGTGTGTGTGTGTGTGTGTGTGTGAGACACAGAGTAGGGTGTTATTTTCTGTCTATTTGTGCTCTTGCTCATTGTGTTCTCACTGGATACAGGGTAGGTAGGCACTAGGGGCATCTGGGCACCTCGATGTAAAATTGGCTATTTTGTCCAAACTGTTAATAAAAATAAATACATAAATACATGATGTGAGCATGCACAGTACATCATTATAATACTTAATTTTATCCTTCTTAACTTCTTGTTTATGCCCCAAAATACAGGTTTTGTAGCAATTTGTGGCACTTGTAGAATTAGACCTTAATTGTCGAATCTTTAAGCATGTATAATTTAGACCATTTTTCAAATATTTTATTTTTTAACATTTTGGACAAAATAGCCACATTGAGGTGCCCAGATGTCCCTAGTGCCCACCTATCCTATATCCCACTACTCACTGTCTGCTGCTCAAGCGAGTTTTACATGGAAGCATGTCAAACCATCACAGTGTCTGATTATCGAATTCTAATAACTTATATTATATTTTGCACGAGGAGCTGAAATAAACTTTGTGGTAATAATGAGGATACTAATGTATCCTTTGCTGCGTAGCACAGTGTTTTAAGCCTTTACCTGAGGACGAACAGACAGGTTGATCAATGGAAACCTTAGGATGTAACTTGGCCAGATGGTTCATCATAGGAGTTGTAGTCCCGTCCCTCCTCGACACCTCCTTGCCGCAAATGTTGCATTTAGACTTTAGTTCGCCGTTTTTAGTATAATGCGCCCACACTTTAGAACGTTTCGGATATTCGCGTCTGTGGTATTTTGTCATGTTGAACAAAAAATTAATAAATCAAAATGAGCGGCTCGCGCGCGGTCAGGACCAGCCTATAACTCTATGGGACAACAAGCCCATACGCCCCCAGAACCGCGGGGAATGGTTGGTTCCGGTTGGCGACACATTGTTTTTGTTCCCCCCATAATGCAAATCAATTCGTTTGGGCTCTAGTCGCGCTACGAGTTAGAATAGAAAATGGACATACCAAACGATTATTGTACCAAACGATACGAAACGATTATACCAAACTAAACAAGTTTTAAACAACTAGGGGAATCATTTTGGAGGTGCACGGCACCAGTGGTTCCGGTTATTGGTTTCGGCCACCTGATGACGTAAAGTTATTTCCGCTCTGACCGGATCAGAGCCATAGAATTGATCAGAACTCCTAAAATGGTATTGATCCCTGGCTACTGAGCATTGAGCAACTTTAATTGAAATAGATAGCTGGAGGCGGGGCAGTCCGCCCTCTAGATATTATAACTCTATGGGCCCATGGAGAGGCCGGGGCGACAGACACACGCATGTATGTTTGTGCGTGGCATCAAACTTTACGTGTGCGCGCCGTGCTCTTTGTGTCCCTGGGATGAACGACAAGGCTGCAGTGTTGCTTGCTTCTAAATGTTTTAATTATTATCTAAGCGGTGGTTCTCAAATATTGTCATGAAAAAGTTTTGTACCAGGGAGCATTTGTGTAGAGATGGTCCGATCGTTTTTTTTGAACCAGTGACCGATCCGATCATGTGGAGCAATATTCATTCACTCATGCATGTATTCATTAATTTATATATTTACCTTGTACCTTTCTCGTGATCCCCTTAGCCTTCTCAACGTGAGGGTTAAAGGACTGGGTGCTCTCTATAGTTCTTTGCACCAGCAGCGCCCGTGTTGACGTTTTCTCTGCCTTTCTTTTTTCTGTTTCTGCGGTCTGTTTAAGGTAATTGCCATGTTCCTCTCTGTGATCCTTCTTTAAGTGCCGAATTAAATTTGTCGTGTTGAAACCATTTGGCTTGTTTCCCCCACGAGGTACTTCACCCTCGCATATTTTGCAGACAGCGTGTGTCGCATGGGTCTCACAAACTGTAAAGAAGTTCCACACCGCGGACATTTTCAAACTTGCTTGCGTCACGTGCAGCAGCGCAGCGAGATCATAACAAACACTTCTTCATTCTTTTAAGGCGGCTGGTATTCAGCCAGCGTTTCACCGCCACCTTCCGATCCGGAGTGGTATCAAACCCTTGACTTGGTGAATTTACCTTTTGATCGGAATGACCGAATTATTTTCATCGATCGGACCATCGAGAATGTTTCAAAAATAGTTCACATTTTATGGCAAGAGTTTTTGAAAATAGCATATGCAATCTACAAGCTCATCGTTGTGAGCTTGTAAATTTCACCAGCTATTTTCAAATGTTGTTTAAAAGTGCTCATGTGGCCTATATATTTGCTTCTTTTGGGCTTGTTTTCATAGTCGACCTGGTTGCTTAATTTCTCTCACAAAAATATGGCACTTGAAGTCTGGTATATACAAACCTTCAGAGTTGGAGGGTGATTGATCCAACACTGGTGCGAACACCTCATCAATAACAGTGTCATCCTCCTCCGTTTCCATCCCAGCCAACGGCGTCTCTCCAATTATCTGACCAACACGTTCAACCACCGGGTGCAGGTTCATGACCACATGCTGAACCCCCGACATGCTCCTCCTGTAGGCTCGGATTCTCCTCTTTGCGTCCATTTTGATGTCTGTCCATTTCTTTTTCACCTGCCCGACCAGGCGTTGGACACCTGGCGGTTCCGACGCTGCGTTGACCTTAGCGGTTATTTCCTGCCAGGCTTGGGTCTTCTCCCACATGGACACTCCTTCACTCAAACGGCTGAACACAATGTGTTTTTTGGATTCCACTTCCACCAACAAAACCTTAATCTCGGCGTCGGAAAAGTTTTTATCCTTTTTCTTTTTCGGTGCCATGTTGTTGTTTACACATATGTCAAAATAGCCTCGCGTGGCCAGACGATATCACACTGCTGCCTAGAGCAAAATGCAATGCAATTTTGCAATGGCAGATTCGTCTGGAACCAGGCTAACGTCAAGCGCCTTCACTTTCGAACTACAACCTAAACAGCGCACGCTGTGATTATCGTCGCTTGCAGCTGGGAGTTGTAGTTTTCCACAGGTAAACTTGGCTACTATGCGGAAAGTCTGGTGAGGCTGATTTATAACTTCATGCAAGAAATCAGCAGTGGTGGAAGAAGTACTCACATTTTGTACTTAAGTAAAAGTACCACCAACCACAATGTAGAAATACTCTTTTACAAATGAAAGTCCGGTATTCAAAATGTAAAGTACAAAAAGTATTCACTTTAAAATATACTTAAGTACTGAAAGTAAAAGTACTAATTTTGCAGACTGTCCCATTTCACAAATTTCCAAATGTATAAAAATGCTTTGAAAACAGCAGCTATGCATAGGGCTGAAGTGGTTAATGCATGTTTTGTAATAATAATGCAAATATACAAAGTAACTAGTAACTAAGTTTTCAAATAATTATAGTGGAGTAATTAAAAGGTACAATATTTGCCTCTGAGATGTAGTGGAGTAGAAGTAAAAGTATTGAAAAATGGAAACACTCCTGTTAAGTAAAACATTCCTCACTTACGTACAGCACTTAAAGTACGTTTACAGTACGTAAATATACGTAGTAGTTACTTAATACACCACTGGAAATCAGAACATCATGTACCCTATTTGGTCTGATGACATGGACTGGTTACTAATCCCCGCCCACTATGAGGTAACACATATCTGCCATTTGCCTGTGGCTTTACTACTGTAGCAGTTACAGAGCACAACCTCTCCCGAGTCCGACAGAGCAACAAGTGTAGTGTTACATACAAGTTTAGTAAACTATAACCACCAATTACAGTAGCTTTGAGAGTGGACAGAGATGGAGACGATCGGTAAGATAATGATTCTTTATTTTTCATCCCACATGATTATTATGCTACTTTTCTGTCAGTTAAAATACTCATATCTCCACAAACTCGCATGAATTAGGCTAAATCATAAAACGAAAGTTATTGCCACCTTGACAAACATGAAGGCTTCGAAACTTACTCGGAACATAACTTGCAATACTTACTTTACAAAATACAAATGCTTCAAATTTGACCTATTATTGCACTAAGTTCTGATTTGTTTGACCTATACTGTATTTTGAGGCATGACCTCGTTTCTCATATAGACAGAAGCATACACAGTGATACACATATCGCCATATCCAGTGATCGTAGCCATATATTTTATGGATCTAGACCAGGGGTCTTCAACGTTTTTCAGGCCAAGGACCCCTTAGCTGAGAGAGAGATGAAGCAGGGACCCCCACTACATATTGTATAAAACTGTGTTGCAGATTCAGCTTTTTCATAGATTTCATAGATGGCTTCATAGACTTGTTTTACAGCACTATATCAATGTTGTACAAATTAAAGTGTTTGTTTGTTTTTTATACATCTCTATTAATTCATGTTAATGTGTTATTATCAGACATTTAATCAAAGCCTCAATATTAAACTTGACCGTTGGCTCTGTACTTGGTTAGCTTTTTTCCATCTACACCAAACCTCTTTGCCAAAAATAGCCGATCTACAAGCTCACAACGCCTCGCATTATTTGGTGTTAAACATGGTGTTGAATGTATTTTCTATGTGAGCAGCCACAAAGTAAAATTGCTAAATTCTTGGTCAATAAACATGATTCATAGAATACACAGGACCTTAATGGAAACAAACCCAGAGGGCTTATCTAGGTCATCCTTTTAGCATTCTTTTGTATAAATCTGTGCCACCATGCCTTGTTTTTGCAAACTGTTAATAAATTATCTAATTATCTGAATCCAGGAAAGCATAATTTACATAATATTATCAAGCTTCAACTACTACTAGGCTGAACAAAGATAAAGACTATCTTTGTTCTACAAGTCAGGCCAGACAAGATTATTTTACAGATAATTTTTTGCTTAATAGTGCTAAAATACATTGGCAAGCAGAGGACCTTTATATTTGTAAAGACAGAAGTCCTGTGCGCTTCAGCCAACAGAAGGTAGAAAGGTCCGTCAGTGCTCAACAGGGACAACTTGCATCGGAGAAAAGAATAATACCTGGGCACTTCAGGAGAGACTACCCAAATAAAATATACTGGAGCACTCGACTGGTCTGCACGTGTTTTATTGCTTTGCAGGGGTGGGTGACCTCTTTGTATTTGTTTTTGTTTGCCCAACAGTTCAAACAATGATGCCCTGCATAGATAGTGTGATTTATCAATGATACCCTGCATTGATAGTGTGACTTATCAGTGTTTTCTGCTTGTTGTGTATACAAAAGAAAAATACGTAATATATGAAAATAGAAATTAAGAGTGGTGTAAAAAAGACACATTTTTGGGAGAGACTAAATGCATCCACTGGGCATTCAAGGGCTACCCTAGATCCTTACTTACTATTAACTTAACCAACTCAAACTACCATTAACCATATTAACAGTGCCGAACGTTATTGCATGCCCAACGGTTGCATCAACATTTTATTTTAGGTAACGTAATGTGACATAACAGACTATGAGAGGGACTGGAAAATGTAGTTCTTTGTCAAAGGGCACCACCTATCTGTCAACATAGTGACATAGTCAATATGAAGGTTTGCTGTTGTGGTCCACCACATAGTGCTTTTCAAGATGCACAAAGTTGAGCCCATAAACGGAACATACATTCTGTAATCAAATTAGGCTTGGGATGTGGCAGACAATTGTCTCTGGATTCTATCACATGGACTGATTTTCTCTTTTCCAACCCAACCTCCCTCTACGTGTTCCCCTTCCATTCCTTGCTCCGCATTACCTCACTTCTATATTATAGAATTTATTCTTGCTAAAATCATGTGTCGCATTATCTCGACATTGTGATAAAGTTTGAGCCAGACTAAGAATAGGTGTTACCTTTCTTAATTATATTTGCATTCTATACTGTCTGCCGAGGGGCTTTCAACATGCCATTGTTGTCTCTGCATATAGTTATCTACCTATCTCACAGTCTTCATTGACACCCAACTCTCTTGCTAGAGCCGTAGAGATTGAAATGAGACCTTTTGTTGGCCATCAAACAGATGGTCCCATTGTAACAGGAGTGTGATTTGGGCTGGGGGGCTGGCTTTTTGGTCATGTCACAGCTTTCACTCCGCATAAGAATGTAATCTCATGTATTGTTCTGGAGACTCTATCATCTTGCATGCTGGAAGGATGATGTGTCTCTAGGAATCCCTATCAAATTAAATGAATGTCATGAATGTCTCATCACACATCTTGTCCTCACCTATAGTTTACCACCCTCTCTGTATCCTTCTGCAGTGTATCCAATGGGTGGACTGTTTGGTACTCTGACCCCGACCGACCCAGATCATGACCAACACCTAGATGCAGATCTGGAACCAGCGTTCTTTCAGGTTAATACTCATTTGCAAAAAGTCTCTCACCACCCTTCAGATTACTCGGCACAAAAAAAAGTACATGTAACACATCACCAATCCTTACCTCACTTTTAGGATTTTATTGATTATACATTCTAAATCACTAATCGGTCTGGCTCCTAGAGCTACTTATCTGACATTTTCCTCAAGTCTGTTATGTTCTGGCCTCTACGATCCTTAGACGCTGCTGTTTGATTGTTCTAAACTACAACAATTAAACAGTTGCATCCGAGGACTTCAGAATCTAAAATCTGACCTTGCCTTTGCTGTCAGAATCTCTAGCTTTTGGAAAAACCAACCTGAGGAGATAAGGTTAGGTAGTGCATTTCTGCTTTTAATAATCTTAAAACCTTTTTTTCATACTTTCTTAAACTACCCTTTAGTAATGTACATTAAATATTTTACCGTGCCTATGTTTTACTGTCTTCGTTTTGGTTTTTATTGGTCTGAAATTAATATTGCTGCTTGTTTCATAATGCTCTATTTGAAATTATGTGCAAGACCGGTTCTGTATAAATGAATTATTTCCGCTTGCCGATTAGATATGTCCAGTATGTGAAATGCTGAACAATAAACTTTTCTTTTTTTTAACTAGACGTTTATTTTTACCTGCTTTCTTCTCTCAATTGCACATCTGATTGTTTTGACGTTATAATGCACCACCACCTGGCTGACACAAGGGTATATGTGCTTATTAGTAAATCACAGTATTGCTCCCTTGCAGGAGCGTCAGGGGACGTCACTGTGCCCCCCAGACCCATTGAACCTGCTCCGAGAATGCAAGGAGGCCCTGAGGGAAAGACCACCTCGCTTCCTGAGGAACTTTATCCATTGTGGCGACAGAGATGTTGCACCCGGCAGCTCCATTAGGGTGATGCAATGGAACATTCTGGCCCAAGGTAGACCATTTACTGCTTAGCTCTGTTAAAGCATGTATGCATATATAGTGTGTGTGTTCCTGTATGTACAGTATAAGAGCAGTTAAGGTTTAAGTGTCTTGTTCAGGGACACAGTGGCGAACTGGGGAACTTCTGATTCCCAGACGCTCTACCGAGCACAATATAACTTCCTTGTCACTCCCTGTATCTCCTCTCCTTCAGCACTGGGCGAGGGGTTGGACAGCTTTGTCTGTTGTCCTCTGGAAGCTCTTCGTTGGTCGCAGAGGAAATATCTCATCTTAGAGGAGATCCTCACCTACCGACCTCATATCCTGTGTCTGCAGGAAGTGGATCATTACTATGACACCTTCCAGCCAATCCTGGCTGGCCTGGGCTACCGTGGCATATTCTGCCCTAAGCCCTGGTCACTGTGTTTGTCTGTTGACGGCAACAATGGTCCGGATGGCTGCGCACTATTCTTTGACCAATCGCGCTTTGAGCTGCTGGATAACGTGAACATACGTCTCTCTGCAATGCAGATTCCAACCAATCAGGTGTGTGTAATATGCTTAAGGCCTAAATATAATGGTTAAATACATGGTGTATTTGCAAATGCTTTTGTTTGTAAATGTTTTTGTTTGGTGAGAGGTCTTATCACAGATTCCATCTCAAGTCTGTTTCTAATTTCAGCCCACCGTAGTTGCTTTTGTCCCACCACTGTTGAAATTCACACAGAAATAAAAAGCCATTCCTGGCGCTTCTAACTTTTAAGACCCTTCTTCCTGGTTCACAGGTTGCTGTGGTGACGATGCTAAGGTGCCGACTCACTGGGAGAAGTGTGTGTGTGGCGGTGACCCACCTGAAGGCCCGTAGTGGCTGGGAGCAGATGCGCAGCGCCCAGGGTTCCGACCTCCTGCGACAACTCCAGAACCTAATTCGGAAAAAGTGCGGTGGATCTACAGACACTCCTCTGCTCATTTGTGGCGATTTAAATGCCACCCCAACTGAGGAGGTTTACCAAAATTTTGCTTGGTCCCCTCTTGGTTTGGACTCGGCCTATAAGAAACTCAGCCCAGACGGTTTGACCGAACCAGAGTACACAACATGGAAGATCAGGCCTACGGGCGAGTGCTGTAGCACACTGGACTATATCTGGTACACTTCGCAAAAGTTGAGTGTGGAAGCAGTTTTGAACATGCCCTCAGGAGAACAGATTGGACCAAACAGGCTTCCGTCCTACAACTATCCATCCGATCACCTCTCTCTAGTGTGCGACTTTCGCTTTAAGGAGAAAGAATGAAAAGTAATGCTTAGTTTATACTCTGTCACGTGATGTCAGTGACACTTGCTGAAAAGAACCAATCTACAATCTAGCATTGTGAGATTGTATATCTGCTATTTTTGGCAAGCAACCTTCATAAGATAGAGTATCCTATAAATTAAGCATAAGGCAGAGCACATACTGTACAAGAGTGGGGCTGCCAGATCTCTCTGGGTTATGTTGAGACAGGAAGAAATCCACGTCCAAGATTAGTGAAAGACAGGAGGATGACAAGCTGTCCAAGGACTAGCAGGACCACTACACTGATACAACTTAATCCTACCTCCCATTTTTGGCATTGTGTATACAGTATGAACAGACAGTATGGCACTACATTTGACCTGTGATAGTGATTATTTGCAGCTTTTAATGTGTACATAATTCTGTACAATGTAACATCCAGATCCAGTGTACAAACAAATACCACACTTGGTTCACTATGTTGAGGATTCTTGTATGAATACGTTCATCATTATAATTCTTTGGTTTAAGATTTTTCATTGACATTTCTTTTTATGATTTTTCATTCCTGAAAGTTTTGACTTGATTGAAGTTCAAACTTTTATCATTTACATTGTATTTACATACAATAATTGAAGTCATGAAATTTAAATGCCATTACCCTCCACTTCTAAATGTTTTAGAACGTTTTGCCTACAATTTCACAGAATTGTTTTGATGCAGGGTTTGTGGGATTTATTGAGAACATGAAATTGTGAGCTTGCAGATTACGATCTAGAATTCTCAGAGGGAAGAACAGTAAGTTCTTAGGTCTGCAACATGTTTGCACAGCTGTGAACTTGCCATAAATGTCTGGGAATCCCTCCTGGCAAAGAACCCCCACAACCAGCAGTGGACAGGACAGAGTGTTCAGAATCTTGTGCTCATACACCATAGTGTAAACAAAGCACAGTGTAAAAGTTAAGCA
This sequence comes from Gymnoscopelus braueri, assembly GCF_963280865.1. Lineage (NCBI taxonomy): Eukaryota > Metazoa > Chordata > Actinopteri > Myctophiformes > Myctophidae > Gymnoscopelus > Gymnoscopelus braueri. The sequence continues at coordinate 31,309,467 of NC_137604.1, read as the reverse complement.
GTGATTGCTGTTTAGTGCTTCTTTTGATGAAACTGTATTGAAGTGGCTTAAAGAGCTGGACTTTTTAAATACAATATGACAGTGAATGAACAAGTGTTTTTGAATTATGCTTTTGTTGGGCTCCATTGTGCTTCCTATGTTATAAGGTATAATCTGTTTCATGTTAGGCCAGTATTGTAAAACATAACGTAAGAGGAAAGATCATTTACCATTAACAACAATATTAGTTTGGGGTTAATTGATGTAAATAGTCAACCTAATTATTCCCAATTTAAAGGCAGTGGTGGATTGCAAATGATGTAAACCTCATTCGATGAACTAACGTACGGTATATGAAATCTGTTACCATTCATATCAATTCAGTCGCATAACTATACTTTTCTTTAGGGATCAATGAAACATTGACAATTGAGATTAACTTGCCTGTGTGAGAAATAATGCCAATGTATTACAATACTTTGTGCTTCCTTTAAACTTGGTTATCACTGTTTAACAAGATGCCCTTGCTCTACCCAAACAAGCAGTCTGTTATTTTAAACCAGGATTACTACCACTACATACTACCTTTCTGACTAATCTTGGATGAGTCATCACTATCAGCCAGTGTTTTCACTGTGTACACTTTACTACCCTGGTTTGGGTTGTGGACAAACATTCCTTGAAGTAATAGGAAGAACATTCATTAGGTTTCAAATGTCATTTTATATTTCAGTAAAATCTACTTGAATACACTTTGAAACAAGAGTACAACAAAATAGAATATACTTCAAATGTTGAATATACAAACAGTTCAGTCTGAACACAAACCTCTCTATATTCCTCTTTTTAGATTACCAAGAAAAAGCAAAGTGTAAAAGGAAATGTATGGGCAGAGTCAAAATGGTGGTCTTTACCAGTCAATTGACCCATTACGAGCAACAAGAAATGGAAATCTTGTTTATAATAATTCATAATTTAAATGAGGCGGTAACTACAGCCTTGCATAATTTCCATTCTCCTTTTATTCCTTAACCAAATAAGCCTTATTTTATACTTTGTTGAATGATGGTGGTGTGTGGTGAAAATAGCCGATCTACAAGCTCATGTGTCGCTTTGCGGCGCACAGATCTGGCAGATAGGATATCTTTGCCATTTTTTGAAACAAATTTCCTATGATATGCCCAAAGTACGGACAAAAAGTTGAAAGTGTTTTAAGTTGACATGCATCCATAACCTTAAATGGACTCGAAAAGGGACATTGCTGCATGCATGTGCTCAGACATGCAATCCGTTCCATTTGTATGCAGTCAGCCCATTTAAGATTGTGAAGAGAGCACACTTCAGGGGGGGAAAGGAAAGGAGGTGTAAGTAATGTCAACCAACCCTTCACTTGTGAAATAAATCTGACATTCAGATGCCTGGAGTTTCTCCTAACAACTCCAGATCCTAAAATCTATGAGATTAGATTCAAATGACAATTTAAGGGTTTGATAAGCGAGGCAAGGAAACTACAATACAAACATGAGTTGCCCTATTTTCAATAATACTGTGCTTGGTACAAGGTATCAAAACAAAAACAAAAATATCAGCTTACTGTACAGACATTACAGGAAAAAATAAAGTAAAACTTAAAATCTAAGGCTGTTCTGTTATATTTAGCTCCATAAACTGTATAGTAGATATATATATATACACACACACAAGTCCCTTTTCATCATTGCCAGCTCCGCTTTCTCCTCATTATTATGTTTTCTTGACATGTAGGACTCGAATAGCACCGGCCACCGGCCATACCTAGATCTGCACAGTGATAGTCAGAAACAAGTTGCTGGTTTAAAAATGAAACAATGTTTTATACAAAAAGCTATGCTTCCTTACATCCCCAATTCATCTTTTTTTCTTTCTTTTTCTTTGTCAGTTCACATTTTGGTTGGTTCTAATCGTTTGCCTTGTTCTGTAGTGTTTCAGATAGTTATTTTCACCCCAACGTTGTCCATTTTGAAAAGTGCGAGTCAGTGACAGCGCTCTATTGGGAGGATAAGAATGTAGTGATTCAAGGTTGGTCCCTTTCGTCCTTCTGAAGCGGTCATTTCAGAGTCTGTGGCAGGGATCTGTATGACTGAAGCTATGTGCATGAAGGTTCTGTCAGAAGAGGCTCTTCTGTGAGTTTGAGTTCAGCGAGGTTCTGTTCGGAAGGGTGTCGGGTGAAAGGGCTTAAAAGAAGGGGACTTTAGAAGTCTTTAAAGTCTATCAGACTGTTGCTGGTTAGAATAAGAGGAAAACTTGACATCAAGGCTGTACAAACTAAGCCTCTCCGACAGAGGTGGAGGCTTATGTGGGTATAGGGGTGTGTGTGGGACACACTAACACACACTTCTCTGCATGTTTCAACACTCTGGCTCCTCGATTTTGATGACGACGGGCTCCTCAGTTTTGACGACAGGTACGACCTCGCTCTCCACTGATCTGCTAGCTACCACTGTATCTGAACGGCTCTGGATTTGTACAGTTTGGAGCTGTGGTTGGCTCTGCTGGAGTGTCAGTGACACTGGCACCTGGACAGCTTGGACCTGGACGGTAGCCGCTTTCACGTTCTCTGCCCCGACCCCAGCTGAGTGTGTCATCCACCCTTTCAGCTGCTCTGAGCCCTTTATGATGCCACTGATGATATGAGGTTGCCCGGTCTGATTGGCTGTCGTTGCTGTAACCACTCCGGGCCCGCAACCCGCCTGTGACACCACCAGAGTCTGTTTTGTCTGCTGTTGCTGATGAGCCGGCAGAGCCAGTCTCATCACCTGTGTTCCCGGGGCCAGGGCCCTGACCGTCAGGGGCCCTCCAAGCAGGCTAATGCCTGCTGGGGATGTCCCAAACCTGGGCTTGGCGGAGCCGGCAAAACCTGTAGTGTGCTGGAGCTGACACTGAGCTAACTGGTGGGCAGGGATGGTGATGATCTTGGCCAGCTGGACAGTGATCTTGTCTCCATTCTCTGCTGTGGCAGGTACCATGGTGGGGATGGTCTGGATTACCACCTGGGTAAATAACAGTATTTAAAGAAAACAGTGTATATCTGGATATTGTTAAATATTGGACATTATTTTGAGCAAAGCCATGAACAAATCAATAATTTATAGACCTTCTGCTGGGAGTTGCCGGTGCCAGTTAACGTGCTGATGGGAGAGGTGTTGGCAAGGAGTGTTGCGTGGCTATGTGTTGCCTGCGGCATGGCGACTGTGGAGATCTTTTGGCCCAGTGATGTTGTCATGACTACAGGCACTTGCATAGCGACACGTACTGTCCTGCAGACCAGGAAATGCGGTTAGCCTTCGATATCACATCATAATTTACAGTCAACGTTTTCTGTTGAAAGAAAATGTTGATAATGCCAACAAGGGTTTATAATTTTCTATTCCAAAATGCCTTACTTTTTTCAGACCTTAATTTCTTGACTGGATTTGGAGCCTTTGCACCTTATACATAGGAATAATATATTGATCCAAGGTATGTAGATAAGTCTAACCTGGGCCCAGAGGCTGTGGAGATGATGGTTGTGTGAGAATGCTGTGTATGGCTCCCATCTGGCGCAGCAGAAACGGTCACAATCCTCGGCATCCCTGCTGACATCACTGTGCCACCCCCTACCACTGGCTTGTTGCCTTTGGCGACAGAGGTGATTCTGTTCCCACCGCCCCTCAGGATGTTGGGCCTCTTGGAGTGCGTCACCTCAGACACTTGGAGCAGCATGTCTGACGGCGGCGGCACCCGCTCGTAGGACATGGCGGTCTCTGAGACCATCAGGTGGTCAGGGCTGGGGACATCTGCTTTGTCATCGTCAATGATGACAATGTTTTTGGGCATCTCTTTGAACTGGTAGACCAGTCTCTGGCCTTCTACCTTAGCCAAGATGCCACGCTGGTAGTAATACCTGGTGGAGGGGAGTTGGCAGTACAGCAATGTTAGATCTTTAAAAAAAGTCAGTTATTTCTGATCTTTAAATCCTCTCTGAAGAATAGAGAATGTATAATACACACCCCATGAGGCTTTGAATTCATGAAGATTTTCTTGTTTTTGTAGCATTCCTATGCCAATAATATGATGACCGGCGGAGTCTCCTACTGAGTCCCCTATTGACCGATGACCCGGTCATCAAATTATTGGCCCAGGAATGCGACAAAAACAAAAACAACTCTGAATTTAAGTCTTCATGGGGTGAGAAATTGATAGAAAACTAGACTCGGAGCACAGGTCTCCGCCAGGTCAGGTAGGTTATTGTGGCCTCCTGGTGGCGCTATAATAGGCCAATGTGAAAAGGGTGACATTTGCTCCTCAACATAGTGTGAATGTGTGTGCAGTTTGACCGCAATCGGACGCTGCGTTCATGATTTGCGGCATTTTGTTCAAAACAAGCCACAACTGCAAACTTTAGATATCAATCTTAGTCAATCAGTATTGGAATATGAAAAATCAAACACACCCGTCTTGATCACATGACTATAGAGATCATGTCCATTACTTTTACAACTGCTGTAACTACTTACTGGAGGACATGAAATAAAACTGAATTATGAAATCATATAAACATTATGACTAAATTCACAGAATGGATATAGAGAATAGCAAAAATGAAATCCTGTTCTCACCTGAGAGCCCGTCCCATTGTCTCATAGTTCATGTCAGGCTTGTTCTTGTGTTTGCCCCACAACTTGGACACAGCCTTGGAGTCGACCAGTTTGAAGATGCCCTTCTCTCTCTGGGTCCACTTGATGTACCTGGGACATGTGTTCTTGTCCTGGAGGAGGTCCAGTAGGAACTCCCATAGGTATGTAGTGCTACCTGCTGCACACACACACACACACACACAGTAAAATCTTCAGTGTTAATTGAACTGAGTGTACATTGTACAAATGTCGCCAAATGGATTTAGTTACAAATGGATAAAATACACATTGAGGATTTTACTGTGTATGCTGCTTGTATGTCCCTTTAACCCATTAAGACCTGAACCTATGTTTCTATATCAGTGGTGCTCAATTTTTTTCATGTCAAGGACCCCCAAAATTATATGTATTTGGTCGCCGACCTCCATCTCAAAATATTTTGTTCCAAGGACCCCCAGAAGCAAAGATTTTAGTTAAAATGTTCGCTTTAAAAAATATATATATATTCCAACATTTGCAACACATTTTCTTTTTCAAAAATAGCAGATCTACAAGCTCGTAGCGCGGCACCGAGCCAAAGTGTAAAATAATGCTTTTTAGTTCAAATCAAAAAATGACACTGATGCGTTCCAGGTCTTAAATGGGTTAATACCCATTACAATTATTTTGTGTTTTATGTACTGGTTATACAATGGTTTGTCAAGAGAAAATAAAGAGTATAATGGTGAATGTGGTCTATACCTTTTCCTTCTCTGGGCTTTTTCTTGACGCCCACGTCTGGCGAGCCATTGGACATCGATGACTGGTGTGTTTTTGGCTTTCGTCCAGCTACAAGTGAGACAAATGAAAGGCTGATGAGCATAAGTGACTAACTTAGCCCATAGGCTCTAAGTAAACCACTAGATGGTGCCAATAGGTTGCCGTAAAGGCACTGCTGTTGAGCTGCTGGTTTTGGCTTGAGGTCTGGGTCAGTTTCTGGCTGTCAATAGAGTATAGAGTCCGACGTCAAAAACCACACCCCCTGGGTCACGGAAGTGTTTTTTCCCCATTCTAAATCCCAGACGCTTTTTTAACATCACGTCATATAAGAACTGTGCTCCAAAAATGAAAAATTAATTGGTCAGGCAATTTTACTCATGTGGTTATGAAGCATCAGCAGTTCTTATATGATGTGATTTAAAAACGCCCAGGGGGCATGGGTTTGACATCAAGACTTCGGTACCATATTCCAGTGGTTCTCTTTCAGGCCGTGACCCCCAAAATAATCATATTTGAACTGCGGACCCCCACTCTGACAAGCACTTGGAAATGTAGGAGTTGAGGTATTACATTTTGTTTGACTCGGTTCCACAGGTAAGTATTTTGAATATAGCTGATCTAACAAGAGCCTGTAGATCAGCTATTTTCAAAACTGCACTATTCAATAGTCATAAATCATCTCAGAGCTACTCAATAAACATTCCACAATTTTACAAAGCCTCAACCTCCTGATGATCCAGCTTGTTAGTTCAGTGTGTCTTCGGTTGTGTGTAACGATACAGTAACTGTATCGATGCATCGAGTCCATGAATTATCCAGTGAATCACCGTGTTTACTTTTTTATATTCATAATAACATTTTCCCTTAAAAAAACTGCACTATCCACATGTTTTACACAGATTTTTTTTTTTTTGCTAAATAGTTACTGTATCGATTTTAAAATTATTGAATCGTATCGTCATGAATGAACAAATATTGTACATGTATCGTCAAACATGCATCGTGATGCGTATCGTATCGCTGCTAAAATGTATCGTTACAACCCTATCTCTCACACTCATCTCAAATGACACATTTTTGCAGTTCCCAGATTTTCCACCAGATCTACACAGGAGGAAGCATTTAATAAACAACCCAGTAGCCACAAAAACTGAAGCTACTTTGACGAAGCTGTTCTCCTATATACCTTTCTTCTTCTTGGCGGGCTCATGGTCGGGCTCGGCTTCAGGTTCCTCCATCAGTGTGACCATCATCTCCTCGTCTTCCTCACAGCAGTCCTCCGTTGACACCTCCACCACCGTCTCAGTCATCACGTCTGGACGCATAGCCGCATGGAGGAAGTCCGGCGTCGAGACGCAAGGTGGAACAAACACATCTGAAGCGGCAAAAAAGTTACGAGATTTTGATGAATACTTACATTTAGATTATTATTCATATTAATCTTGCTTTAAACAGTATTATTACATTACTAGTGTCAGTATTATAATTGTTAGACCGTTTACCTAGACCGTGGTCTCTGAAGCTGGAAGGTGAGTCCATGCGTAATAGAGCCTCCGCTGCCTCGATGGTCTTGTCAGAGCAATGGATAATACTGGTGCCATGGACAGACGCCTCCACTGAAGGAACAAACACAGTGACACACAAATCAACATGTGACAATCAAAGACACTGATACTCTGGTCCAAATGAGCAACAGGTTTTGCACCCATTTAATTTACATTCAATATTTTTGAATATTTGATCAATTATTTCACACCTCCACTGACAGTAACATGGTGATGCAAACATCAGCACACAGAAACAGGTCAGTTGGCGCCCCCTAGCAATCAGTTCTGTTCTTGTTGCAAAAGCGAACAATCAATGAGACAGATTGTGTAATTCTGTTTCACAGTTTGAATGGTTTCATTCTTTTGCATGTTTATATTAATATGTGTGGTATTGGCTCAGTTTAAAGAAAGATTACAAAACATCCAACATGTTAACCTGGTGGGAAGTTTGGGGACAAATTCTGGATCTGAGCTGTAAAAGGTTTAAAAGTTGGAGCCAATGAGATGGCTCAGGGAAAAAAGTGTGAACTAAGCCTACAGCTGTTCGACAAGATCAGCGATAACCCGTCATGGCCAGACACGAGAAACCTCTATTGAGCATACATTTACGCTTTCATCCTTGAGGAAATGACCAGCTGAGGCAAGAAAAGGTTGGATGCAATTTATCAGAATGGAATGGATTTTATTTTATACTTCAATACCAAAAAAAAAAAAAATCAGTCAACCGACTGAATAGAGAAACGGTACGCAGCCCATTTGGCACCCTGGGCATCTGCTGTTGCTGTCAATCACTGGTGGTAGACGTTAGATCCTGTTACACCCTTCTCTGTCCATGTTTGGCTATCAGACCGAGGCAACAGGCATAGCATAGGGGAGAGGAGAGGTCTATCTTTAGACTATCCCACTCATTCAGACCACCACACAAACAAACATGTCACACTAGAAGACACCACCAGAGCAAAGAACCTATAGGCTGCCTAGTTGCCCTTGACACCAGGCAGAGTGCTGTAGTAAGCACACTAAAGGGCAACAGGTCAGAGTTTCAGATTGTATTGACCTATATAGTAAATTATTATATATTTATATATATAGATAGACAGGCCCCCACACACACACCCTAAATAGGTATTTCGAATTATTTAATTGATAATTACTATGAATTTGTATTATGGTACCATGTAATGATTATACTGTTGGGGGTCATTAGAAATTGTAACCTGGAAGGAAATGTTCATTCACATTTTCCTGCATCAATAAAACTGAGGAATAAAGTCAAGAATGTAGTACTACCTTCGTACTACATTCAATAGCAGAAAGACGGGCAGAAAGTAGTGCCGTCTCTTCTGACTTCCGTGTTTACACTCGATCCTTTCCCTCCAGTTCTCTTCGAAGACAAATACAAATCCCCCCCGTCACTCAACACCCGCCCCGCACATCATTGGCTGATTCACCCATCTGGGCCAACCCCCGGTGAATTCTGATAGGTTCTGGCCAGCGCTTCTAATACCCCCAAGTCCGTCATTGGACTACTAATACCAGTCAATCAATCTTGCACCCGCCCCGTACGCATAACAATGCTTCCGCCATCGACTTCGGCAATAAAAAAAAGCCTGGAAAACTATAAACACAGTCCAAAAAAATGTTTGAAAAGAAAGAAGCAAGGGGGGAAAACACGTGCAGGCAATATTAGACCATAATAATAATGATTATAAATAACCCAAGCCACATGAAATCGACTAAACTTCAAGGTGCTGGTCGATACATCGAAAGCTGAAACGCTTCTTCCTCCATGGGAGAGAAAGAGGCTGCCAGGCCGTCCCACGTTCAGCCGCACCGGGGCTAACAGTTACAACACACATGTAACCTGACACAACACAAACACATCCACATTACTAGCCTTGGATTCAAGACTATCATACGTGTATTTTGTCGATTTTGAAAGTAGAAGTCAGACTCGACAAAATACAACTAAAATAGTCTTGATCCAAGGCTACCACATTACAAACATCTGAAATCCACAACTATATGACACTTAGAGCATAGTCATTACGAGAGCAGTTCCCGAAGTTGTTATTCGTACATAATGTGAATACTTAGATAATTAATTCTAACTGCAGAAAAATAAATCAATGACACTATTAAACTACCATTAATGTCGATTAATAGTAGTAAGTGGCTTGATTTTTTTGACATCGCACTGCGGAATCGTGTTGATAAAAATACATCCACAATTCCACATGTCCTTCCGACACACAGACAGCGTGGCAAAGACGTAGGAAAGACAACATCTGTACACTTCCTGGTTTGGTCAGAGCCGAGCAGCAAACCGTTATGTTGAAAACCCCCCGACTATGCAGATCACACCACACTATGCACATCACACTCCATGCAGAACGGCATCTAAACCTGCAGCCTCGCGAGCCGCACCAAACTTTTACACGTTTTAAATCGGATTTGGAGAAACCCGTGTTAGCGACGCCATGCAGGTTGCTACCAAGGTGATCACTTCCTGATTGCCCTCCATTACTTCACTAAACTACTTAAGCGGACCGGGGCCGCGGCGGACCCCCGTGGGAAAACACACAGGACGAGGCTATCGATTCCTCCCGAATCGAGGTGGTTCATACGTTCCCTAGTGCGTTTACCTGCTCTGATGAGCAGATCGAGTTGATTTGCGGGCCCCTCATGCAGTGAAGTCGCCATGTTCTCCCCCTTGCTTGCTGCAGATTCACATTGACTGAATTGCATAGGCAGCTACTAGTTCAGATCACTCCGCCGCTAAAGGAAAGCTCCTCGAATTCAAGCACACACACAACAGCGGCGGCGGACATATTATGCTTCCGCTGCCACACACAGGAAATCCTCCGGTCTCTTGCGTAGTAAGGACGTCAACAAAAACACAGGAAGAGGAACGAATCACCAGCCTTGGCTATGTTAATATTTGTACTTGTGTAATTTGCACATGTTTTACACTCAAAATTCAGACAGAAGCTCAGACATGACACCTTATTTAGCAGTGATTTTGTTGGTAAGTGTAGTGGCAATTTACCAGAATTGCTTTGCAAAATTATATTTAGTTAGTATGCTATAAGTACATTTTATTTATTTATTTGAGTATTAAACTAATTATCTATATTTGTCAAAAGTATTTAGTTAATTCAGGACAAATAGATAATTGTGCATAACCCTAAATGCCCAAGACAAATTTGTCAATTTACCAATATCAAGTGTAAGTATAGCACCAACAAAAAATAATGTAATTAAAACCAATAATAACTAATTATTTATACATTTCATAATTCGGTCAAACTCACTTGCTGTATGGCTTAATATAGATTAAAGGGATATTTCACTTTCCCCCCCACAAATGGGTCATTTTATCGTCTATTCTGGCTTTTGGGAGCACCCCGGACAGTTTTTTGAAGTTGCTTGATTCAGTATTTAGACATTTGATATTAATTTTATCAGACACGCCCCCTTCCTATACAAACCCATTGTAACTTCAAACTCCATTTTAACCATGTTAGATTCATCGGAAACACCCATCCTTGGTTCTGGTGACTGATATTGTCATTCTAATACGTGAGGAGACTGTTTTTTCAATTACTTTTTTCATTTATTTTTTATATTTTAAATCTTTAAAAAAATTAAATACAATAACAAAATTAAAGGTAGGGTAAGTGATTTTTCTTTGGTTAAAATAAGTGTTAAATAGCTCTATATTCTGATAGTACTCATTGCTATAGATAGAGTGTTTGTTCAGTAAAAGGAGTCTCCTTGTCTCTCCAGCTCTTTATAAAACAGAAAATGCATTTTCGTTTCATTTCCAATTTTATCCAATTAGGATAGAGAACTCAATCAGGATATAGATTAAACAAGTGAAATTGGAAGTGATGACACTAAGAAATGAGCAGGCAAAATTGGAACTGGAACACTATAAAAATGAAGCTTAAAAATGGGTACTTTCTCCTGATTGGCTGAGATTTTGACACCTACCGGAAAATGTATTTTCTGTTTATTAAAGCGCTGGAGAGACGGGGAGACTCCTGTTACTGAACAAACACTCTATAGCAATGAGTACTATCAGAATATAGTGCTTTTAACAAAATACTTTTTGTTTTAACCAAAAAATATCACTTACCCTACCTTTAAACTAAATAAATGAAAAAAGGTTATCGAAAAAACACGGCCCCTCACGTATTAGGAGGGCAGGATGAGTCACCAGAACCAAGAACTTAAGACTGGTGTTTTTGATGAATCTAACATGTAACAAATGGAGTTTGAAATTATAATGAGTTTGTATAGGAAGGGGGCGTGTCTGATTAATTGAATATCAAATATCTAAATACTGAATCAAGCAACTTAAAAACTGTCTGGGGGCTCACTCACATAAGCCTGAGTAGACGATAAAAAGACATGAAATGAATTTTTTTAATGAAATCCCTTTAAGCAATACAAATATTTCCAAGTACCTGCACCTGTTGGAACCTCTTCAACGCAGGAGTCTTGCGATACGCATGTGAATCACCAAATGGACTATAATTAGTTTACTTTGTTTGATTTGTTTTGTTATTATTATGATTATTATTGTTAATTTCTAAATAAACTTAAATTGAATGAATTGTATACTTTCGTACGATATTTGTCCAGTATCCGAAAATAAAACTGAACTGAACTATGTGAATGCAAGTTATAAACAATAAATTAAAAAAGGTTTATACTGTGTTTTAAATTAATTACTTTTAATATTTCAAAAATGTTAAACCATCTCTATGTCTGCAGAATTCGGAGTAGGAAATACATTTTCCACAATACAGTGACTGTCCAGTAATGAGTATTTAATCTGCAAGAGTTTCCACAAGGTGGCAGTGTCTACCCTGTGGCACATCCTATTATGGACAAAACTGAATCTTCACTGTACCCATCAGTGTTTCAATTTACTTCAGTCACTGCCAGAAAAAGTCAGCCAAGCTATAATGAATAGCTAGTTGTGGAAAAAATGACAAATGACAAAGATGCATTTAAAATCTGTTATAGAACAAAATATCCAAGTTGGTTTATAAGGAAATGAATACAAAACCTTTAATCTGTGATACATCCCCTAACTGATACATTTAAGTAGCATTTCAATGCATATAGAGAGGTATTGTTACCTACAAGTAAGCAATGGGGATGCAATATGTGAATACCATAAGGAAAACTTATATGAAAAATAATCATAAACATAGCCAGGGGAAAAGTTTCATCTGCAGTTAATCATAACAGTGTTAAAACCTGCATAATTAATTCCCATAACTCTTCGTCCATGAAAATTCGACATAAAATATTACTCTTCATATGCAGCTAGTGTCTGTACTTCTGCAGCATGTTTGTAATGTGCTGTTCACATGTATCATATATCGGCTAACTATGCCTTCAATGACAACAGGGAAATCCCACGAAAGGACAATTCAGCGCCTAGATACTGGGTGCTGTATAATGGATTCATTGGTCAAGAACAAACAGGCAACATTATTGTTTAAGCTCTAGACAGCTTTTAGGCCCAGAACCAATTTCTTGTTCTCTGAAACATGCATCATAACAACATGACCGAGCTTGTTAATAGTGTGACACATGTGGTGCTTTTCCATTGGAACGTCTGCTTTTTCATTGGATAGTCCCAGCTCCTGGATATAGCCCTAGAATGGCTGTGATATTACATGCATTTCATGTATTCCAAATACACAGCCATTGACAGGTGTGATTAATTACCCCACACCAGAGCCTTATATTAGAGAGTTCCGGCACTGGGGGCAGAAACAGCGTCGGTCACGTGGTTCATGTAAACTGGAAATAGTTACAAACGCCCATAGACTCCAATGCATTCCGTAAACTTCCGGGTTTAGGGCGTTGTCACTATTCGCCAATAGAAGGCTATGTAGAAGACCTGGCCCGAAGAAGTGGACGGCGGTGACGTAAACTCTCCTTGAATGGCTCTGCCCCACACCAATCGCAACGCACCTGTCAATTGTGTGCCCCATACATAGTGCTCCCCAAAGGAAGTTTTCATTTGTTCAGTCCAGCAATCATTTCGGGCCCCATCGCTGACAGAGAATGTTGTCCGTGTGCAGCTCGTGGAAAAGTGGACTACTAAACACACGTTTTCTGCCAGAACATTCAAATGGATATGAAGGTAGAGGACAATATCTGACTCCAAGTCGCAGGAATTAATTATTGGGTGAGTACACACACAGCGTGACAAAGATTAATGCCACGAAGATCAGTCTGCTACCCGGTCGGGCATGGGAGCGATTTATGGCTATTTGGAATACATGAAATGTATGTAATATCACAGCCATTCTAGGGCTACATTGGATAGTCCCAGCTCACAGCCTCCCTCTACCCACCTTTCTTTGCATTTCTATTCATACTTGGTGCAAAACTGGTCAGAGAAGTTCTCACTAGCATGGGCAGCACTAGCATGGGCGGCGTTATATGACGATCAACTCCAGGGTCAGGTTCAAAATAGTAAGAAATTGCTAAAAAAAAAAGGTGCTCGGGTGGCGCAGTGGTAAAGTCCCTGCCCACCACCACAGAGGTTGTGGGTTCGAATCCACCTTGGTGCAACCGGCCTCGTCGGGTGTCTAGGCGAACACATTTGGCCCATGTTCGGGGAGGGAAGCCGAGTGGAGAGGGTGATATTGGTCATTGCAAGTACTCTTACGGGGCGGCACCTGTCAGCAGGTGTTGGGCGGAAGGAGTAGGTGGGGGCTCTTCACTTGCAGGTGAGTCAGTAGGATACAACAGCAGTGACAACTGACAACACAGAAATGTGTGTGGGGAGGAATCAATTGGCATAACGACTAAATTGGGGAGAAAAGAGGGGTTAAAAAGCAACGGCTAAAAAGTTTAGGCGTAAGGCGGTGCGCAAGATAGGGCCCTCTGACTCATTGTATATGTCTTGTATACAGGGAATTTCACATCCACTGATGCGCTCGACTGGTCGCACGACCCTTTGCATTGCTTGCAGTTGAGATCAGTCAGTACAGTTCCAATACCAGTTATAAAGATCTAGATATGCCTCAATTTTGGTATTATTGTGTGTCAGGTGTTACTGAAAAGGAGCAGAGATCGGAGGTCAATAGAAAGACAGACAGACAGAACGCCACTTAGGTGAGTTAATTTGTTGTTGATCCGTGCCTTCCTCTGCTGATTTTGACATCGAATTGATCATAAATTGTACTACTATTGTGCAAAAGTGCTCTGATTAATGATTGTATTCTAGGGGGCAGCGGTGGCCTAAAGGTTAGAGGAAATTGTTTGCGACCGAAAGGTTCCCGGTTTGATCCCCCGGACAGGCAGGAAAAATCTTGGTAGTGAATGGCCACAACTTACCCCCCCCAGCCCCCACCAAAACAGCTGAAGTGCCCTTGAGCAAGGCCCCAGTGGAGCTGCTCAGTGCCCAAGACTGTGGTTGTACTGGCCAGGTTTTAATGTGTGCATGTGTGTGTCTGTGTGATGCAGTGCGTTGCTGAAAAATTGATCTCAGATCTCAGCATACCTACCCTGGGTAAATAAAGGGGGGTAAAACATTAGCCTTATGTTGTTGTTATTAAGTCTTACTCTTTTTGTTTCTAATAATTTATTTCATGAAGGTGAGTCACATATGCCTAGAATGCCTTCACATTTTACTGTGTTGCATTATTAGCTGTGTGTTGTTGTGTATGGTCAGTGCATCAAATTGCTGTTATGAACAGAACGTCCTTTGCAGTTGTTAAAACAAGAATACAAGTTGGTCAACTGTTAGCCTTCCCAATCCCCTGCCTCACAAGCCGCTGTTCACACCAAGTACTGTAACGTACTGTTGTGGTGCGGACTCTACCATCCTCTTGAGTTAGAATGCTTTTTAATGAATGAAGTGCTTGGTGTGAATGGCCCTTTACTCTCTCTTATCTGAGGTATGTACTGTATCTGCTGGATGAGCATGTACCAGAGCTTCACAGATCCACTGCTCTCAGAACCGTGCATCTCAGCAGAGCGTGAACCGTAAATGTCAAGATACACAGTACCAGCCAATATAAACTACATAACACAGCAGGGAAATATTTAAAAAAAAGTATTAATGAACACATTCCCTCTTACCTGCCTCTGCCTGGGTCTCCACTTCCTGTTCGTCGCCCACATCCTGAACCAGGTATGCCTCGTCATCAAACACCAACACCTGGGCGGAGAAGCTGGTGCTGGGTACCTCCTCTACGATCACCGGTAGGTACTCTTCCACCTCCTCTCCATCTTGCAAGTCCTCATAGGCATCCTCAGCCTCACACTCCCCCTCTGCCTCCCCCTCTAACTCCAAGTCCACATCACACTCTACTTCCTGCCGGGGAGAGCCGTGCAGAGTGGCGGGGGGAGGACGATGTGCGAGACAACGGCGGAATGAGGTATTGGGAAAGAGGGCAAAGGGGTGGGAGATGAAGGAGAGAAGGCCTTATTTAGTGCAAAAGCACAGTTTAATCATTGCTTTTGTTTATGTGTGTGTGTGTGTGTGTATCACCTGGCCTGGGTCCTCCTCAGCGGTGACGTATTCCACCACTGAGCCCCCACTGTCAACCAGAACCACCGACGTCATGACTCATGCTCCTCTGGGAGCAGCACTCACTGCCAAGGCCTCGCCACAGCGACTCTGTCGTGGAGGGGAGGGGGAGTGGTTCCACCTCCTCAGTAAGCAGTGGACCCTAAAGAAAGGACGGGAGTAGGGATGCAACAGTTGATTTTCTTTTCTTAGCAATCTAAAAAAATATATATATATATATATATATATATATATATATATATATATATATATATATATATATATATATATATATATATATATATATATATATATATATATATATATATATATATATATATATATATATATATATATATATATATATATACAGTATATATATATATATATATATATATATATATATATATATATATATATATATATATATACAGTATATGAATCAACACGAAAAATTATATATTTTTATAATCAACAAGATCGATTAGTCTGATTAACTATTTAAGCTCTATTCTACACTTTGTCATACAATGGTATCACGCAAAAATATTGTCAATTTTCTGTATTCGCCCTAGACAGGAGGGACAATCAAATTACGGTACTTGTTTCAGGATATGCATTGAAATCTGCATAGCATTGACAGTGGAAGGCCATGCCGCGTGAAGCTAAGATAATGATTGCAGTGGACATCATTTGTCTTCTAGACATTCCTTTATGTAGGCTTCAGATTCCTCAACAGCAAAACAAATGGTAAGATGCTTCCTATGAACTGTGAGAAATCATATCTTCACTCCATGACTTTGGCCTGCAGGAAGTAACTGTATGCCAAAACAGGAAGCTGGAGCTCCAACAGGAAGCCAACTCTGTCACACACATGAGCGTGCCTGCGTACAGTATCCAATGGAAGAGGGAGAGCTATAGCCATAGATAGCTACAGTTGTCCTACCCAAGGCCACTTTGTGGGATAGGGGGAGGATAAGAGCACACAGACTAGTATTGTGCACCGTGTGGGTTGATCCATGGGTCGGGTGTGTATAACGGACGGACGGACGGACGGACGGACGGACGGACGGACGGACGGACGGACGGACGGACGGACGGACGGACGGACGGACGGACGGACGGACGGACAGACAGACAGACAGACAGACAGACAGACAGACAGACAGACAGACAGACAGACAGACAGACAGACAGACAGACAGACAGACAGACAGACAGACAGACAGACAGACAGACAGACAGACAGACAGACAGACAGACAGACAGACAGACAGACAGACAGACAGACAGACAGACAGACAGACAGACAGACAGACAGACAGACAGACAGACAGACAGACAGACAGACAGACAGACAGACAGACAGACAGACAGACAGACAGACAGACAGACAGACAGACAGACAGACAGAGTTGAAGTATCACTAATGAATTTCTTCCCTAAGTGATGGTATATGCAGCCTTTGTTTACACCACCGGCACCAAAACAATATGGCTGACATAATCCAATACTTTTTTTTGGAACCTTTCTGTCATAAAACAGTACTGCTCGGCCTTGTGGCCTAGAGTGAGAGTGTTATTATCCCAATAATGGCAATTCATTATAATGATCATGAGTTTTTATAGTGATCCCTATGTGAGAAAGATACGGGCAGGTTGCCCTCCTTTGACATAATCACAGACTACTGTACATTATCTTCTTGAGTTGTGAGGCATTGTACAAATATATGCTGAGGTACATCAAACCTGTCCTGAATCAAACCTGAATCTGCATTTATGTAGTAGGCCCGCTGCAGAGTTGTGGAGTTCTGTTGCTCTGACCTGCGCAAACACACTACTTCCCAATTCAATAATCCAACCCTGTAATTTGAATAGAATAGATAAAAGAACTCTCAAACAAAATCTATCTGCGTCCTAACTCCTGGTTAGGATCCAGTTATGTTGGGAGAGCACAAAAGGGTTCTACGTGCATGCATCCATACCTACAGTCTATGATCCATACATACATTACCGTATGCGTAATTGGGGTTACAATTCACTCAGAGAAAGTAAAATGTACACCCAAGCATTTTCCGATGCATTTTAATATTGAATGTTGACTAATGTGAATTTGATATGAATCCAATGGAGCTAACTGCTAATGGAATATGTCCTCACATGGTGGGCCTTTGTTCAGTACTGCTGTATGACTGAAGAATCAGGCTGGAGCTGGTGCCCCCTCTTCCACTGGTACAGACAATGGAATCAAAGTCAATGGAACTCCAATGTTACATTATTCAACAGCATAAGGCAGACATTGATCCCCAACTGTACACTCCATTTGGATGATCAAAGGTCACTTCAGAGTTTCAGTGTAGACATAAAGGTATTTGGCAACCCCAATGTCAGGCATATCCTCCCACACTAACATCTGCTGGAGCCTGCTGGACCGTGGTGCAGTTATACATACTCTCTTTTATCATCCATTTCTTCAACAGTGTGTGAACAGTGCCAAATCACAAACAACTCCCCAACTGTTGTACTGCTCTGCAGTTCCAGCAGCTGCCGCCCGTCACTAAGCAGTTCCAGAAGATGACTGCGTGTCTACAAACAAGTTTAATTTATATGTCATTGCACAGCGCTTTCGATGAGTGTCGCTTTACAACAATCTGAACATCTGAACTGAAAAAAAACTTACATCAAAACTTACATTACAGTTTTTTACTGCGTTCTATTACCATTTATGTAATGTATATTTGTTATATATTCATCATGCTTCTTTTCATTGACAATCTGTCTGTATGAATGTATTGCAACTGGAGCTGTTGAACAGGAAAAAAATAAAAAAAAAAAATCTATCCATCTTTTGTCATTAAATTAGACTTCAGTTTAAACTGTGCTGAATGTCGTTTAATGAATTCTGAGGATGGATATTTTCCTGGACTAAGGTTAGTCTTTCTCATAACTCGAGATGGAAACACCGACCTACTCTCTTAACCCATTTAGACCTGAGGCCAATTCTAAAAACGCCTTCTAAATCCTGACCTAAGTTTTATGAAAAACTTCAAATATGTATCAAAAAATGTTGCTATATACTACATAGCAACAACTGTACATGCACTGTACAGTCCACGAGCATTGCCTCTTTTTTTCCTTTTTTTCCAAAAGTTCCAAAAGGGGTTCCCGTCTTGAAAGGTATAGTTACAAATAGGGTTCCCGCCTAAAATGGGTTAAACAACCATAACAGTCTTTGTAACTAGCCCATGAGACCTGATTCTAAAAACGCCTTTTAAATCCCTTGCTGAAAAACTACAGAATTGTCAACGTTCACTTAGGCTAGAAAGATATTCCTCAGCCTCTGTAGCAGATGGAAACATAAAATAAAAAAGTATTTATATTTATATTGTTTTGTTATGTTATTTACTTCTTTTAAGATTATTAATGAATGTTATTTCCAGTAAAGGTGTATGTAAGCTCTCAAATGCTTTTTAGTTCATGTATCTATCTGCTACAGAGGCTGAGAAGTGAATATATACTTATATATGGCAACATCTAGAATGACATAGATGTGTTGAAAAAGGATGAAAGGTATAACAACGTATAGCAACATGTCTAAATGGGCTAGCAAAGCTTAACAGTGAGTAATTTCTGAAGCTACTGCATTAGTGACCTACAGTACTACTGTACATGCTGTCAGGCCAGAACAGAACTTTACCTTCGGTGGGCAATACCTCTCCTCATTGTCACTTATTATCATCCAACAAAAAAACAAACAATAAACTAACAGTACCCTACCAAAGGAAAATAAAGCCAACTTCCTCTCTTTCTGCTCTTACATTATCAGCATTGTTTGACCGTTTCAAATGCAACCGTTCTTTCCTACCTTCAGTTCCTACTTTTGGTACAGATAGAAGGCGTGTAGAAAGTGTGTGTGTGTGTGTGTGTGTGTGTGTGTGTGTGTGTGTGTGTGTGTGTGTGTGTGTGTGTGTGTGTGTGTGTGTGTGTGTGTGTTAAACAGTATCACTCAATGCACCTTGCAGCAGACGTGGCACTGCCACAAAACATTGTAGCGTAGTGAATGAGCACCGTAGGTTGTTTCTGTCGTTATTGTCTGACCTATCCCTCTCTAAACATCTTAATGGCGGGCACATTTTTTTCCCTCCACCTCTCATCATGTTCCTTTTTTTTATTTTTATCCCTTGTCTAGATAAAGTGAGTATATATTAGGGTTGGGCAATTAACCAAAAATATATCAAAACCGACATTTAGAACAAATAACCGACCCAATCTTACTTGTGTAGGTTAATCAAATAGCCGGGAAGTTGATTTTCTATATCAACACAAAAAAATGTAATAGATTTTTTAACAAAAAAAAGTCCATTAAATCGATTTGTCTGAATAATAACTTAACCCTGAACACACACTTATTCAATCCCCCTATAATTCTTATGCATAGTTCACGGAGAACTGGGTCAACCAACTACACACGAACAGGACCTTTTAACTTTTGTTACTTGAAAACCAGACTTGCGAGTTATACATACATACAAACTGGTATTACAGGACCTACTAGAACACTGCATGTGTGTGGCTGCCAAATTAACAGAGCATGGAAATACGAAATCAGTAAAACGTTCACAATAAACTTTGGACACTTTCAGTTTCATGTACATGCAACTCTTAAGCTACTTTTACAGTTAGTTCCACTTTACAGATTTCAAGCGGAAGAACCCGCCAACGAATAGGCCAAGAACAGTCAGTGATTGCGTTGACGCTTATCAATAATGGACACACTGAAGCAGCCTGTAACTCTAACCTCATCTTACCGGGGTCAAAAAGGATAGGGCGCTCAACTCCAACACAGCCATGATGACTCCGGCCGGTGAATGAGTCAGAGTCTCATGACCGCTCAGAAAACTGCAGATTCATTCTGACAAGCCAGCTTTCCCTCCATGGAATCCAAATGGATACATTCCCAACACAAGAGGAGCCTTCCAAACCCGCCTTGTCCATCAAGAGCCTGTGACATTCACAAAGTAGACTTCCATCTTCCATTTGGTTGACGTTTAAAAATCCACAATAGTGGATGGAGGAGGCGGAGAGTGAAAGAACGACAGAAATGCAGAGTCTGGCTGTTCGGCAGACAGAGAATGCTTGAGTCGAGACTTGTCCCTCTCTCATCCCATCTGTCTGGCATGTCACCCTTCTCCGTTCCATCCATCTTCACGCCTCTGTCTGTAATGCTACTGTTTCTCCCTGTCTGTTCCATGTGGTCGTGGAAGGAACCTCTCAGAGCGACTCAGCACTTCACAGCCCCAGCCCTGCCCCCAGATCACATGACAAGGGTGGAACACACACACACACACACACACACACACACCCACCATCACATGATTCTTCAACAGCAGAGCTTTTGTTCCAAGTGACCAGGGCTGTTGCTAACGATACAACACCCTGCCTTGTGCCTGGCCCTTAACACACAGTGGTGGTGGTGACATGATAGCACTTAGCATCTAATCAACACAAATTATTTCTCCTTACCATCAAATGCTGTCTCATTCAAAACCAAACACCAGCAACCAGGGTGATTAAAATAGGAATTCTGTGCTATACAAAGTGAGACATTAATCCCCATCTCAATTACAGTGTTCTGAGTAATAGCCTCTGCTTCTCTTCCACTCCACACACTCGCTTAACAACCGCCCTACTGTTTGATAAGTAAACCTAACACTCCCTCTGTGTCTTTATCAACACTCTCCAACCTCCCATGTCCCCCTTCCATCCCATCACCATGGTAACACATCCCTCGTGTTCTGTGCCTGTCTTTGCCCTACAGGCCTCTCTCTCTCTCTCTCTCTCTCTTTCTGTCTCTCCAACACAAAAACATTCAAGCAACGCTGCAGCTGTAGAGCAGCAAACCTCCAGTGAACTACGCTCATTTGGCCAAGAGGATAATCTAGCGACTGTAGTGGGCCAAACATTATTATATTACAATAATACTCATAATCAAAATCTCTTCTTGTAATATATGGTATGCCGTATAAGTGGCCATTTTAGTGAGTAGTTAGGGATGGATAGAAATGGATGTGTGACTTTTCTATTTTATCAGATTTTAGTCATCGTTATAGCACATCATTTTGTTATAGCATTTATTAGTTTAATTGCAAACAATAAAACAAAATGAGTCAACCGCAAATGAAAATCAAGGCAGCTGGCCTGTCATACACTTTGATCAAAGGTCTGTGAAAACCACCCCTGTTTGCAGTCTTCCAGTTTGTTACAAATCCAGAGGGACAAGAGCCATGTGGCACATTGTAAATTATGTAGGCTGTTATGTCAACTAAGCATGTTCAGCATTACTACAATAATACAGTCACACTCAATGAATCATGATCCAGCTCTAATGTAATAACAGTTCACATCATGTTAGAAGATGAATGTGCAGTACAGTGCAAAATACTGTACCAAATAAACACACAAACCACATGTTGCGCACAAACTATCTGGCTGCATCGCAGCAGAAATTGGTTTTGTTCACTTGCTACAACTCATAGCTAACGGCAAAAGGAATAACAGACAAACTTGACAAACAAACACTTGATCAAAAGTGGCTAAATGCAGCTATCATCAAGAACGTTACTGTAACGCATGAACATTAACATTACGGTAACATATAGGAACATTAACATGACTGTGTTACATGAATTAACACTACTGTAACTGTAACATAATATGATATGAGTTATACAAACATACATATGATATGAACATTACTATAACGTTACATTACTGTAATGTATATGAACATGACGATCAGTTCACGGTATAAGTGAAGATTACTGTAAGGAAGTGGTTCTCAAAGTGGGGTCCGGGGACAATCAGTTGAACAACAACTTTAACCCTCCATACATTACTTGTAGATCTGCTATTTTCTAAAAACCTTGAAAAAAACGTGGAATATTTTGCAAACACTATAACAACACACATTTTGTATGGGGTCCCTGGCACTAAATATTTTCAGACTGGGGTCCGCCGCCAAATACATCATATACATTTGGCGGTCCTTGACATATAAAAGCTTGAGAACCACTGCTGTAAGGTATGAGCATGAGCGTGTAGATATTATGAACACTGTAGTATGAGCATGAACATTAACAGTGCAACATATAGGCCAAAAACTAACATTTGATTACTGTAACGTTATTAACTTTAACATTAACATTACTGTAACGTTATTAACATTAACATTACTGTAACGTTATTAATATTAACATTACTGTAACGTTATTAACATTAACATTACTGTAACGTTATTAATATTAACTGTAACGTTATTAACATTAACATTACTGTAACATTATTATTAACAATACTACGTTATTAACATTACATTAACGTTATTAAATTACTGTAACGTTATTAACAATACTGTAACGTTATTAACATTACAGTAACGTTATTAAATTACTGTAAAATGATTAACAATACTGTAACGTTTACATTACATTACAGTAACGTTATTAAATTACTGTAACGTTATTAACAATACTGTAACGTTATTAACATTACATTACAGTAACGTTATTGACATTAAATATGACAGTTTTCCTCACCTGACCTTACACCCCCTTCTTTTCACCAGATGATGGACGCACTTTAACTTTAGTTTGCCGTTGAGTTGATGTTTGTTAGCGAGCTGGCTAACGTGCGTTGTGTTGTATATGTGTGTGCGTGTACATACACACACACGCGCGTGTGCATGTGTGTGTGTATATACGTGTGTCTGTGTTATGTGTGTGACATGCAGTCACCTCTCCGTAAGGTCTGGTTGATGTTGTTCACTATCAGTCCTGAAGCTAACAGGCTAGCTGCTAACTGAACGCTAGCTGCTTTTGCTCTTCTTTCTTCATTACGATGTATCCCCCAAATGACGGAAGGTGTGTCTACACACGCGCACGTTGCCTCTGTTGTTAATGAAGGGATAGATCGTCCTTAATAAGTAGATCAATTAGTAAAAGGCTGGCGGACACAGGGGCTGGTCCTCCACTAACACACAGGTCTGATCCAGGTCAACGCCACTTGTCACTTAACTCGCTTTGCTGCTTGTTCTACGAATGACACTCGTGACGTCACGGCGTACAATGCTCCTTCGTACTAGGGTGTCGCGTGGCCAAAAATGACTGATCTACAAGCTATAACAACCACGAACAATCCGACGCGCTGTTAGCTTGTAGATCCGTTTGTTTTTGGCACGCGTACGATGGGGTGTGAATCTTAGATATTACAAGTTATTTGGGACCAACACACCTCCATGCCTTTCCCCCTCGCCTCCCCTGTTTTTTTCTTCTTTTCTTTTGTTTGTTTTGTTGTTGTTATTGTCCTAGCCCGGGATATCATCATAGATGTATTTGATCGAGTCTGACTTTTGCTTATACGAAAGCAAAAGTCAGACTCGATAAAAAATACATCTATGATAGTCTTGATCCAAGGCTATTGATGTTCAAATTAAACACTGCTCCACAAATTATGACCACAATTTATGACATTTGACTTGAGGTTACGCCCCCCCCCCTTCTCCTCTCCCTCTCTCCCTCTCCCTCTCTCTCTCAATCCATCATGAGACCCAAAGAAAATCAAGGCAGAATTAAGTATTTGTCTCCACCTAATGGACAATAAACTGATATTCACTACAACCTCTATTCATGCAGTGCCACAAAACTGTTGGGCATAAAGATAGGCCTATTAAATTGAGCACAACAATCATTTCATGGATAAATAAAGCAACAATTAATCAAATACCCCTTTAATTATCTGACAAAAGAACAATGATTCACATCATTTGATGAACAAGGGCTCATATAATTATTTAACATCAAACACTGGGCTACATCTATCAAAATAACAGATGCATAGTCTGAATTGTATTATTGTGTGATTTATAGATTATAAGGAATAGTTGCAAGGTTGGACTTGTTTCTTTGTAAAACCTGCAAAATATAGACAAGCATTTATACTATTCTTCATACAACATAAATTCAAATATATACGTTATTCCAATACTCATGGCCCTCAGGGTGCAGAACAATAAATAATAGATTATATTTTATACAATTTTTAAGTCTTATAGTTTGTAATATGAGTAAGCAAATATCCACCTATGCAAAACAATGAAATCCACCATGTAATTTCACATTAGAGTAAGAAAAAGTATAGCACCTCGAGTAACTTACGTTACATTGAACTGGTCACGAATGACTTAATCTCCTTTGACCCCTTGGAGCATAGGGCGTCCCCCATGAATCTCTGCATGAATAGCTTGGCAAAAGTGGCATGTACTGTACATAAATGGAATGCATTTCAAATACTGCAATGAAGCTGGAGGTGCTATATGAAACCTTAGAAAGCCTGTTATGATATGGATATTGGGTGGACAAAGAAAGGAATAGGAACATTATGTAGTTATTTGTATTGCTGATTCTTCTTTGAATGTTCTCTGAATTGGTCATCCTGACTTGATTGATGGAAAATCAAGTTCCAGAAGGCACATCTGTCCGTCATCATTTCACGACTGGGCTGTCACCACCACCATAGTCTCTGTGGTTGAAGCAAACAAATACAAGTCTTGTTTGACATACATATACAGTATTACATACTTAAAGTTTTAGGGGGTAGGATTGACTTATCATAGAATTTGAATAAGTAGAATGGACATATGTTAAAGATTTATGAACCCTTTCCCATTGGCTTGTGCACCCACTTCTTTTAAACTCCATTCAGTCAATTACAGCCAGAAGCTGAATTTATATTTAATATGACTAGCCTTGTCACGTAAAATGGAGCTTGTTTCAAGGATGTAACATTTCAGATAGACGTCCATTCTATTATCTGTAGGGATGACTATTATCTGCAATGTAATGACCTGTGGACATAGCCTACTGTAAGGCAGAGGCCATATTTAGTCAGGGCCAAATATGGTCAGGTCAAGCATGGAACATGAAGTAATCATTGTAGAGCCGTTCTGTGCCTTATTCTTGCAGTGCTCCTGAATTAGGATTTACCGATAAGTTTCTCTCTGTAATGTGACAGCATTTTCAGATTACATCTAAACAGTAGTATAAAACAACACCCAAGAAAACCCAGTCACACAGTGCTCCACTATGGTCTTACTTTGTTCTTCCACAGGGGACACATCTGCTAAATCGGCTCCCTCGCTGGCCATTTGGACCTCTCCTTGCACTTCCTCTGCCAAGGCAGCAGGTGGTGCTACCTCCTCTTCTGCCAGGGATGCAGAGTGGCAGTGCATGGCTCCTTCTGATGCCTCTGATTCTGCTGCCTGCTGGGTCATGTCCACATCTGGTTCTGCTTCCTCAGCCTCTGGTACTTCCTCTGCTTGGGCTTCAGCTGCTAATTCGTCCTCCTGCACTGCTGATTCAGCATCAGGGCCACTCTCAGTTGCAGCAGCATCCTCAGTGGGAGCAGCCTCTTCCATGGTAGCACCCTCAGTAGAAGCAACCTCCTCAACTGGTACCGTGTCCTCCTCAACGGCTGGAACCTCAGCTTCAGGTTCCACTCCTTCCTCTGCTGCAGACGCTCCATCTGTATTCACGGCTTTGTCAGCTAGAACCTCCTCTACATTTGCTGTGTCATCCTCTTCCTTTGTGGGGCCATCAACAACAGGTGCCTCCTCCTCTTCAATTGCAACAGCGTCTTTGTTTACTGCTTGAGAAACTTCATCCTTGGCCTCTGGGGTTTCTGCAAAAGCTTCTAAAATCTCCTTTGTTGATTCTGAGGCTTCAGGGTCGTTCCCATCTTCTTCCATTAGCTGGACAGCATCCAATATCATGGTCTTAACAACAGATGCTGCAGCAGTCTCAACTGTAAAGCCACCCAATATCTTCACAGGGGACACATCTGGAAGAAGAAAAAACAAAAAAGGGGCAGTTAATATTGATCTATTGTGCCTTATGTCAGGCAAATAATACCATTGGTACATTCTTCTTCTCCATTTCCAAGCTGTAAACAGCTCTCTAACAGAATGGCCATGCATTCTGATGGCATAATCTGTCGGGTGTATCAAAATACAACAGGTTAATAAAGCATGCACCTGTTAGTGTTACAATTTGTGCAACATAACAGTACCGCAGGGTATATTGTATTACTAGAAAGTGACAGTCTTTGTGAGGTGCTGTGCAGTTTTGAATTGACCATTCCACTTACCTTGAGTTTACCTTCAGACCTCTACCACAAGCTCAAGTCATTTTGGGATTGGGGAATTGAGATTTTACAGAAGGAAGAGGTAGTTCATGATCCCTGAGTCCTTGAACAAAGTCTAATCATTGTATTGATACTTCACACATTTGATAGCCCCTGGAGAAAATTCTAGTCCTTTTATGTTCTGGGGATATCATTCCAGATTACTTTGCTAACATTAAAGGAGTAGTTCGTCCCCAAAAAATCTTATTTTCTATCAATTACACACCTCATGAAGCCTTGAATTCATGGAGATTTTTTTTGTTTTTGTCACATTCTTGAGCCAATATTTTTCATCGGTTAGTAGGAGACTCAAAGAGCCGGAGACTCTGCCGGTCATCAAATTATTGGCTCAGGAATGTGATAAAAACAAAAATAATCAGGAACCCCATGAATAAAGGCTTCATGGGGTGTGTAATTGATAGAACTGGGGTGAACTACACCTGTTTGTAGGTAGCCATTCTGTAACTTGTTGCACCCCAACCTGCTGAACCACCAGACAAACTGTCTAACTCAGACTTGTATGCGATTTTAGTAGTAGCTTTTTAAAATTCTACTTTTAATGGGAATTTGTGTTTTATTCATTAACATTGAACATGCTGTACTGCATGTTATGATTTGTATTTTTATGTTTTTGCCTGGACCCCAGGAAGAATAGTCTCCACTACAGTGTAGGCTAATGGGGATCGTTAACAATTAACACCCCAGAAAGTTAAAACTCATCTGTGGCATAATTTAAATTGAACTCAAATTAAGTTTAACTCCAAACATAATTAAAAGCTAAATTAGGAAACACTTGAATGACAAATGTTTCAAAAAAGCTTAATAGAAATACACAAGATGTTACAGTTCAGTAACCTTGTATTTAACATCCTAGTCAAGGAAAACAATTGTGTTTTTGCAGCTTGCTTAACTTTCACAACTTGTTGAACAGGTTCTACAATCTTGTAGGTTGTTTACCTGGTTAATGCCTGCAGCTATCTTCTGACTGTCTGGCTAAATCAATTTAACATTCATAGCCAACATTAAACTCTAGCTTAATACGGAACAAAACAACCCTAACAATATAGGTGAACCTCATTTGATTTTGAGCGTTAAACTGACCAACAGGCAAACCTTTTTTGAAACACTAGGCATTCATAACCATATTTTCAGTACCCTCTGGTGGACAAATGTGCAGACTGAGACATATACTGTACATACAAACTCAATACTGTAGCATTGCTTTGGTGCTCATCTGACTCAAGTCCATAAAGCACCAGGGAGCATTCTAAACTATATAGGAAATAAGTTTGATAATTGGGTGTCAAACACATTCACTATCTAAAGCAACTGTTAATGTGATCTTAACTAGAGATACACATTAAGGAATGGAACAGGAGGGATCCTACAGCAAAAAGTAGCCAGTTTGGTGTGGTAAATATTGTGAAGACTGCTGAACCAATTCAAAAGAAAAAAGAAAATGAATAAATCCATGAAGGTCCAATTACATTTTAAGTGTCAGGAAAAATGCAATATAGGACCCAAAAAATTATAACAATCTCTTTATTGAAGAACTTCAACTTCCCTTATGATTAACATTTCTCAAACATTCTCACACATTTCTCAACAGCAGTGACATAAGTACACAACATCCAATGCCAGGAGATATAGGTGCCTGAATGTGGTTCCTAGAGTGTTGTCATAAACATCTTAATTTCACACAGAATATCATGACACACCAGAACAGCATCGGCTCATAAAAAAAAAAAGAAATGGCTTTGTTTTTGAGGAAAAGGCTAGTCAAGAATGAAACAGAGTGAATATTGAAGTAGTGAATATTTGTCAATTGTATGAGAAATACTGTATACATTTTTATTTATCAGGTGGGTTATTATAGTAGGCTTGACTTGTCAATAAACCAATGTTAATCTATAACAATGAGGTTTAGAATGCAGTATTCACAAGCTGTAAGGCATGTCTGATAGTTTGATGAAGCAAATGGAAACCGGCTTAGACTGGCCACAACCAACTGCTATTTGTAAGGATGTTTTGTTCAAGTCACACCCCTCCTTCAGCACAGGTTGGATATCAGTTTGTTTCAACAATTTGCAAATGGGTTCAGCGCAGTGTTGAGATTGGGAAACTTCAATCTGTGCTTGTGAAATGGGGTCTGACTTGGAGCACTATTCTGGAATAAAGAAGGATTAGATGGTGACCATGTCATCGAGAAAACAAATAGGGGCTGCTTCTGGAATGCAGGTAGTACATAATAACTTAAGCCTTAAAAGACATTTTCAAAAATAATGTCACCATCATGAACCTGCCCAATTATGACCACCACTTAATCCTTCTTACTTCTAGGAAAGGTTGTATGAACAGCACTTTTGAGGACAAAGAGACAAGAGCAGGGGAGGAGGATCTAGCAGACCTTTGGTCACATTTCACAATAAGCTCTCTGGAAAAGCCAGGAAGATGCACAATCCTCTCCACCATATCCAATATATTATTATTTGCATAACCTCCATAATCCTTCTCTAGTGCTAAACAGTTGTTGGGCATGCCCTTATGTCAATCTGAATTCAGGAGTTGTGGACCTGGCTGCGACTGTAAAATCTGTTGAAAGCTGAAAACACACCAAGCAGCTACATGAAAAGCTGGCGAAATTTCAATATTAAGCATTCAGACAAAAGTGAATGAGCAAGGTGCAGTTGCATCCTAATGTAAGGGGCACTTAGTACATCTTTTTACAGTTGGTTTCATATTCAGGGATCAGGATAACATTATTTACATTCATCATCTCTTAGTTCAATCCCTTAGATCTACTCCTTATACCCCAAACTCAACACTACTATGCAACTGTGGATAGTGACAAAACTGGCAGGAACTGAATACTAAGCGGAAATGTCCACAATAGCGCAGTCTAACTTTGCAACTTATTGTCAAATGTTGTACTATTGGTCTGGGTGGGGTGGATTGTGGTTAAGGTCAACCAATAAACTGGAACGAAGGACCCCTATTTCGTATGAGTTAACTGAGTGAACATCCATGGGGTTTGCTATGGACTTCATGAGGCATTAAATAGGGTCACCAGTCCATTTTGTCTAGGCCCAAAGGAGAGGGATACACACCACAGTTAACCCATACCCTTCCCTTCGGGGTGAACCTAGAACTTTCAAAACCTTATGCTGCCACCTCAGCAGCTGGGGCAGCCGCAGCCTCAGGGGCTGCAGGGGCCGTCTCAGCCTCAGCAGGTGGAGCGACTTCCTCTACTACTGCCGTACCGGCTTCTTCCACAGCAACAGGAGCTGCCTCAGCAACGGCCTCTACTGCAACAGGTGCTGCAGCCTCCTCCACAACGGGTGCAGCCTCCTCCACAACGGGTGCTGCCTCCGCCTCAGCGACAACCTCTACTGCAGGTGCAGCAGCCTCCTCAGCAACAGGTGCTGCAGCCACCTCAGTGACGACCTCTACCGCAACGGGTTCTGCAGCCACCTCAGCGACGGCCTCTACCGCAACAGGTGCTGCGGCCTCCTCAGCGACGACCTCTACCGCAACAGGCGCTGCGGCCTCCTCAGCGACGGGTGCTGGGGGCTCTTCAGCAGCTGGGACAGCCTCAGCGACGGGCTCGGCAACGGCCTCTGCTACAGGTTCTGCTGCAGCTTCTGCAGGAGCGGCGACAATCTCTGCGACGGCCTCCACAGGGGCGGGTTCAGCTGGGGCAACTACAACCTCTGCTGCTGGAGCTGCCGATTGTGGACAAAGATTAAGGTCGGATTAGGGAAAGTGAAAACAAAGATTTAGATTTTGCACTAATATAAGCAACATGTCAGTCACCCTGCACAGTGATCAGCTACTGGTGACCCTGAGTGACCCACCCAGGACAGGACATACCCCAAAATGAAAACCTTTTTAATCCTCTAATTTACAACTGGCCTGAACAACTTTGCCTGCCATGAGCAACTAATACCATACTCTAAACTCTTAAACCCTAGCCATCATAACACTCTAGTTGAGCTTGCTTGAAGGCATTTGAATCAAGGATTTGAAATGCCATTTGATCCCATGAAACAGCAGGATTTGAAATACTATTTGATCCCAGCAGGGCTGTCCCCAAATGACCATTCATTCATTTAAGTTAACCAAAAGTCTAAGTCTAATTCAGTTTTCATTAATCAGTATAGAGAATATACTGTACAATCATCTTTTATCTTAAAAATACAACTGAAGTTAATGCAACTGTACAAATTTGATAACACAAGTTCCATAGAGTGATAAACACAGGTGGTCAAAACTACCGCAGGGCTTTGAATTTTATTTTTTGTCCAGCTGTAAGCAGCCCCGGACTGTACCCAGGTGAACCAATGAAAGCAGAAGCTTAGTCCCGTAACAGACTAGTTGGCTAGTCTGGGCGTACAGCCACCCCCCCCCCAGGGTACCTCTGTAGACAAAACAGACAGAAATCCAACTGGACAAGCTAGATTAATCTATTGAGAATGACCACTCTACCATGTTCATTATTTGGGTGGCACCACCAAACCTAGCCAAAGCATGTGTTCCATCCTCAGATGTTCTGTGCTCCCTCATGCTTTGGCAAAAGCCATGCAAACAAGATTCCTGTCTGCCAGCAGTTGAGTCAGCTATGGTAGTGAACTGAATATTATAGGGGTTTGTGTGACATTCCTTCACTAGCTGACAACTGCACAGAACTGACAAATATGACTAAAATTGCCATTTAGTTACTGTGAGACATAGAGGGCTACAATAAGCAGCTTCAGGGCTCCAGGCTGACTTTTTAGTTAGTTGCACTTGTGCGCCCAACGTTTTCATATTAGGTGCACCAGCATATCATTTAGGTGCACCCACATACTGTATATACACACGCACACAGACCTAAATGCAAGGTGCACTGAAGCAACCAATTAACATTTTTAGTTGCAATGGACAGATTTTTGGGTGCATGTGTTGTGCACCCAAAAATGGTGCACTCTGGAGCCCTGAGCTTGTGTTGGTGTATGCATTACAGTAGTTCAAATACTCACCATCTTTCGTGCCATTCAATGTCTTGTAGGCCTGTGGAAGGCATAGCAGAATTTTAACATAACCACCTTGCATTGCGTGCTTACCCAACTCTCGTTTGTATACATTCAATGCACTCTGCACCCGCATGCTTTGGTAAAAGCCATGCAGACAAGATTCTTGTGACATTTGTATAATACAAAGATGTTCGGTGACAGTTCATAAATGTGATGAATGTATATGATCTTGAACAATGCATGAGTCTATCCTAACAAGCAGTGTCTTCAGAACACACAACAATGGTCTTTTATATGCCTTCCACTCCATACGTCTGTTCCATGACAACAGTTACCACATGGCCCAGTCTCTCAAGGGGTCCATGTAGCTGGGGCTCACTGTTTAGGCACAAAATGGCAGCCCAATCCCTATTGAGAAGAAGATGCGGTTGGGCAACAACTAGCGTCTGTTCTAATCCGTAATACAAGAACGCTCGCCGTGGGTCAAATCCTGGTATTCCTAAACGTAACCTCAGTCAACTATGCCAAAACCTAACCTTATTCCTAAATGTAACCTCAGTAAAACGGTGCCAAAACGTAATAGTTCCTAAACTTACCCTCGGTAAAACAAGTACAAGAACAGCTGGGGGCGAGCGGTCTGCGAGAACAATGGGGGCGAGTGTGTTTTGGGGCGAGCATTCCGGTTACCCTAATGGATATAGACTTAAGTGAAGGTAATCTGAGAACAGAGATGGAACATATCCTTAATGTTTCTTGGGTTCACACACCCTTCTTTATTAATTATGGATGACTGTCTTTCTATCTTATGATGGTATATGTCCACAACTGCCCCGGCCCCCATTCATATCTTAATTGTTTCATAGGAGGGGGACCGAACGAAGAAAGTAAAACCGAACGATGAAACAAACGTGAATGTTCCAAGTTGGAAAATAAGGCTGAAAATTAGATGGTGAAGTGGGATACTCACGTAGATCACTGCAGCAGTGAGACCACCTCCACCGAGAAGAACGTATGTCATGTTGGCTCCACCAGGGATCCCATACGCCATCTGTCGTACAGGAACTGCGGAGACATGGAGAGAAGGAACAAAGTTAAGTAAAAAACATCAATGCTCCTTTAGAAAATCAATTATAAATCGTATTACTGTTCCTTTAACTCAGTGTAAAATGGAACCAAAAGGACCAATCTCCGCACCATTGGCGACCGGGCTTTCTGCTCCACGCCTGTGGAATGCCTTCCCCGACCACTTGAGCCCCACAATCTATGCTTTTAAAAATTGACTCAAAACATACCTTTTTAACAAAGCTTTTTTCTAGGCCTTTTAATTCGTTTTTAAATCAAAAATTTCCTCCAAGAAAGGGTCTTCCTGTTGCTGAATGCTTTTTTTTGTTTTTGCCCTGCTTTTATTTGTGCGCCTTTTGTTTTTAAACCCTGTAGCACTTTGTGATTTCCAAAGATGTAAAGTGCGTTATAAATCAAATGTATTATTATTATTACAGTAGGCCAAACTTAACACAATAATTGTTTAATAAATTCAGAGACAATTATTGTCTCTGAATTAGGTTCATATAAGCAGCTGCCAGATGCTCAACATTTTATCCACGTTATCATACTTCAACGACCAATTTCATTTTGACAATATTGTGTATGTACAAAACCTTTCCATTGAGACATAATAGAATACATCATCCATTAAAAAGCGTCACCCGAGTAATTGAATGTGACCTTTTGCTCATTTATTGGCATCATCAACAACAAACCTCAACTCCTCGCAGGTAGTATGAGTCAACATGACAAACCTAACAGCAAAGGATCTGCCTACCCTAAATCAATTGCTTAATAGGCTGTTAAGAAGCTTAAATAGGCTGTTGTTTTGGTAGAGAGAGCAGTTGTGACGTGCTACTTGTGCACTAACTGCACTCCAGGAAAAGGATTGTGTGGTGTTTAGAGGATTTCCAGTGGTGCATTTAGTGGATGGCTTAAATAAAACCATCCTCCCGAACACTGCCATGGACTATCTGTTGCAAGATATATCTCCCTCTCTTCCGCTGTCCATTATATTTAGCTAAATCGAATGGATGAACAATAATCTTACACTCGTTGCTCCCTGCAGATAAAGAAATATATACTGTACACAGTTAAGAGAGAATTTCAAAGTTCAATTGGAGACCTGGGTTCAAGTTCACATTTTATTACAAAGCAAAGGTTGGGAGGAGTGTGGGTACAGTTCCTGTGATTTTCTTTATGTGATTGATGCTCAAACTGAGTCTAATTTATACTGTGGTATGACGGTGTCTCTTGCCGACAAACTGATTTCCGAGCTAACAAAACTTTCCACATACATGTACAGTAATGTGGGCACGTGTATTTCATGGTAGGCACATACAACAGCCTGGCTAGCCTAGTCGGAGCAGTGTGGGAACACAATGTACAGCAGCCTAGCCTCCCTCCCCCTTCGCTCATCCCCTCCCCTTTCCTTCGCTTTACTCTGTCCACATGCTAAGGGAAGGGAATCACATTTCATCCTGTGCCCTTTCTGAAAGCACACATTTCCTATCTATTTAAAGATAAGAAATATTTACCATGTATCCAATGGCCAATTTGCTCAATCAATATCACTGATTTTTTTCACAAGTATTTTCACAAAAGACTTCTAACAGAGCTTTTTGTCCCAAAAGACCAAAGATATCCCCCTATAATTTATAATGCATATAACTTATCTGGTCTTGGCTGAATGGCAATATAAGCTGTCCAAATAAACACAGTCTTTAATTAAGGCCCCTCATTTACGAACTGTATACAAACAAATTCATTTATTTTCACAATCATGCATAACAAAATCTCCATGAACCACTTAAGCCCTATTTTATACAAAAGCTTTTCAAAAAATAGCAGGCCTACAAGCTCACGGTTTGGGATGTGACATGTTGTGAGCTTGTAGAGACTACAACTTTTATTAATCACAATAATCAGAGTGTAATGTCTACCAGAGATGAATAGTGCCTGGTCATGGATGCTGTACCAACCATTCATCCTTAGCTCTCATTCTAATACCCATGACACAGCAGCATGTTGACTGCACCAGGCCAAGTATTTATAAACTAATCAGATAATCCCTGCATAGGAGTTAAAGCCTGTCAAAAATAAATGGGCACGCTTGTCACCAAATAACACAAACAGCCAAGATGGCTGCCAAACATGTGTGGTGATTTGACATTGGTTTGTGCACATGCAAGAGCCATGCACAAGCATGGAGGACTGGTATGTGCTTTCACTGAGATAGCAGCATCAGGAATTCAGGATGATGATTTACAGGCTGGCAGCACAACTTGGATAGGTTAGTTAGACCCTCTTATCCATAGGCTATGGACTGTGTCTGTCTATATTATGGGCTATGCCTGCTCTTTCTGCTGGACAGAGGCCATTTTCTTTCCCTTTGACATACAAGTGCACATTACACACATTGCACATACAAGACCCGCCCACCATGTAGGCTACCAGGTTTTCCTCACAGGCTACGTTGCTGTGCATTAAAGACAGACAAACAAGGCCCAAAACTAGGCCTCAGAACCATGACTACTTTCTCTCCACTTGACTCTAGACTCAAAAGTCAGTAAAACTACTTGCTGGCTCTGCAGACATGATGCTGTATCTACAGTTTGTATCCATCATCTTCCAAACTTTAGATATGTTTGCATCAGCTTCTGAACACTTAACTAAAGCAGCTGTGGAAGCTGGATCCTTTCAAGGGCAGAAAGTGAATACACAGTCAGACTGTAAACATGTTTTAGACTGAGTCTAAATTGATTTTAATAAAGACTACATGCCATAATTATGTGAAAAGGTACAATAAAAGTAGGCTACATTAAATAAAAATTGGCTCTGTATTGTGTTTTGGGTAAGAAGAAAAAAAACAATGGTTTGAACTGAAATCTCACTATGCATATACTTTTAGACAAACGGACACATTCGACGGTCAAGTTCATGTTTATAACCTCTGCTCAATTGTGGGGCCTGTTCCTTATTGTCCCCATCGCCAGATCCTACAATAACACCAAGTCCTGGTGTCAGCAGCAATCGCATTTAAAAGGGTAGTCAGTTCGTTAGAAATACAAAGTGTTTCACCAATGCATTGGGATGCCAGCACCATTACATAAATGTTTTTGTTCTGTTCCTTTGTGGCTGCGATGCGCCGTTCCGTAACAAACTGTGCAGAACTGCGTGTTCCCGATGCGAGACACACCTCCCCCATACAAAGGTTGGGAGCTATAATTCAACCGACCGCATGGCGATACAAGTACATTTATCATCACTAGTTTTATATTTAAAAAAAACGCAATGCATTAAATATAATCACTAGCTCGACTATCCGTCGTACAAAGGCACGTTAAAAGTGTTATAATCTATTGCACACGAAAGAATTAAGATCATGGGACAATCCACGGAAGAAATTAGTAAACTTAATTGGCATGGCAACTTGATTTGCACAACTACAGGCCTAATTGGACAGCTAATTGACGGGCACGTGCACACTGCACAAACCTACCAAAGAAATTATGATGATGGTTTAATTTACACCCAAACACAGTCTAAAGCTCAACGGGAGACAGTTAACTCACCATTGGATGATGGGTTGACTGCCAACCGTGCCAGGGGCCCAAGTCTCTGCCATGCTCGTCTACAGAACATCTTGGTTCAGTCACAGTAAGCCTACACCACAGACAATAAATGAACGGTGTGCGAGTTGGACAGGTTCTTCCTCAGATGGCTGAAGAGGTGAGCATCAACTGTGTGTTGTGCAGGCTGAGGCTGCAGAGGAGAGATCACATCACACACCCCTTCATGTGTTACGTCACGTCCCACGTGTGCGAATAACATGTGTGTGTCCAGTGTTTCCAGATTTTGTGAGAGAAGTAAGCAACCAAGTCTATGAAAACAAGCCCAAAATAATTGATTGATTTATTGAAGTTATTTATTTAGAAAGACATGGAAAAAGTACATGGAAGTACAGTTAACAATACAAGGTCCTCTAAACTGGATCGCCCATAAAAGCACAACGGCTTGTTTCAAATGAGATCCCCATGCACTCAAATCATGAAACAGACAGATATACACTACTATGCAGAACATCATACAATTAGCTTACAGGTTACTGGTATGAAAAACAAGAAATATGTACATTAAACAGTTCGAGA
This sequence comes from Gymnoscopelus braueri, assembly GCF_963280865.1. Classification (NCBI taxonomy): domain Eukaryota; kingdom Metazoa; phylum Chordata; class Actinopteri; order Myctophiformes; family Myctophidae; genus Gymnoscopelus; species Gymnoscopelus braueri. The sequence goes on along the minus strand of NC_137604.1, from coordinate 31,272,535 downwards.
AGGAGGGGGGGGGGTATGTTAAGACTTTGACAGGGGCCAGTTTGGAATTGCAGCCTCCTGAAAGTATTTTTAGGGCAGTTTTGTCAGTAGGGTTTTACACTCCTTTACTCCTTTTGGAAGGTCATTCCACATTTTTGTTGCATAGCATGAGAACGAGTTAATTCCCTTGTTTGTGCCAAATCTGGGTTGGACATGATCAGTGGAGCTGCCTCTGGTGTTGTGATCAAGTTCAAGTTCAAGTTCAAGTTTATTATGTCCCAAATTGGGCAATTTATGTTACAGCAGATAGTAAGAAAGTAAGAAACTCCAACACACAGTAAACATACATACACAAGACACACATAGACATAGACATAATCACAAGATCCAGATAATAATAGCTACTCATAGCTACCTCCTCCTGCTGTTATTATTGATGGCACGAATGGAAGTAGGTACAAATGAGAATTTGTACCTATTGTTTTTAGCTGCAGGGGTCTTTAACCTTTGGCCGGAAGGCAAGAATTCATATTCAGGATTTAGGGGGTGAGAGCTGTCTGCCATAATAGAAGTTGCTTTCTTAAGCACCTGCTGGTCATATGACTCAGACAACTTTATCATTTACGTTTTTGAAGTATTTTGACAGGTACATGGGTATCCCAATGTAAATGTTGTAGCGTATCTTGTAGACCAGGCCCATTCAAGTTGCCGTACTCTGTCCTCAACCCTGAGTCATCCGACCCTAGCAATATGAGCAGGGGTTAGATGGGTTGTATGTTTAAGGCCGAGAAGTAGCCTTACTAGTTTGTTTTGGGACTATAGTGACTATTAGGCCACATGAGCACTTTAAACCTACATACATTGGCTATTTGAAAATAGCAGATCTACAAGCTCACAACACGTTGAAGATCTGCTATTTTCAAAAGAATCTTGGGGGGAAAATGGAAATATTTGGAATGTTTTCACATCACAAATCTGATACACGGGCCTGGTACAAAATATTCTCAGTCCGCAGACAAATACATACAATTAGGGGGGTCCTTGACATGAAAATGTTTGAGAACCACTGGTTTTAACAACACTAGGAAACGAGCCCAAATAAGGAACTACACTTTAGAAACAAGCCCAAAAAAACGCAACCAACAAATATTTACAAGCAACTTTACAGAAAAACAAGCCCAAAGTCGCTTATAATAAGCAGACATGGCAACACTGACATGTGTCATTTGAAAAGGGGAGGGGGGCATGACAATGATAATAGTAACAAAAAATTGAACACTGTGTTCTATAGAAAATCGTAAGAATGCGACTCATTAAAGAGCCTGGGTTTAGGTCCATTCTCAATTAAGATCTGACATTTTCAGATGCATCTCTGCAGCTTCTCCATTTCTCCATTTGATCAATTAATTTGCTCTGGAACTTTCTTCACTCAGTTTTGCCACTTTATTCAACATTTCATATATGTAACATGTCTGACTCCCATATAATCAAAACAACAACACAGAACCGGTGGGAGAGTAGTCTGAATACACTGTATAAGTGGATTACAGGCACCTATTGGAAGATTGGACTGCTTAATACCCTACAACCTACACTGTCATTGGATTGCGTAATGCACTGGCAGCCATAGGTTGCTGTTGTAAACTCACATCCATGTGCTTGACGTGACTTTCAGATATGACCGCAGAACGAACGACGACAGAGGGAGAGAGAGCATCTAGAAACACACATCAGAATCAGAGAGAGACCCCTGGCGGCTTTACTCGTAAAATATGCTGAACAACCTAGTCTGTGGTGGGTGGGCATGTAGGCCTATGCAGTGGTGGAAAAAGTACTCAAATGTTTTACGTAAAAGTATCAATACTGCAATACAGAAATACTCTGTTACAAGTAAAAGTCCGGTATTCAAAATGTACTTAAATAAAAGTACAAAAGTATTGGCATCAAAATGTACTTGAAGTACCAAAAGTAAAAGTACTCATTATGCAAAATGTCCCATTTCACACAAGTCTTCAAAGTGTATAAAGATTGTTTGAAAATAGCTGATCTACAAGCTCACAACGCATCGCTTTGTGACACGTTGTGAGCTAGATCTGCTATTTTCAAATAGCCAAAGTATATAGGGATAAAGTGGTTAATGCATGTTTTGTAATAATAAAACTCTAGTAACTAATAGCTAAACTAGTAACTAAAGTTTTCAAATAATTATAGTGGTGCAAAAGTACAATATTTGCCTTTGCGATGTAGTGGAGTAGAAGTAAAAGTATTGAAAATTGGAAGTACTCCAGTAAAGTAAAAAATACCTCAAATTTGTACTTAAGTACAATACTTGAGTAAAAGTACTTGTTACTTTCCACCACTGGTTGAATGTAGGCTAGTGCTTTGTAAGTTACAAGCAATACATTTCACAAGTGCATCATATCATATAGGCCTACCTGAATTATCCCAAGCGTGAGGGAGCTAACTACTTTGTAATAATGTAGTCGCACTCTTCTGGTTGTCATTAGGCATTAGACACTATTCAGGCACTGACGCTTACATTCCAGCTGGGGTCACTCTTTTATCAAGGGCACTTGCCCAGTTCCCCCAACACTGGGCCCCACTGCCCCAGTGAATCACTTTTGAAAAGTATTTTTAAATTGAGTTAATATTCTTTCTTCCTTGTTACATTATTATACGTATATAGTACCTTTATCGAAAGGATTATGGAAATATAAAACACATTCAATTTCCAATATGGCCTACCTCTAAACTTTAGAGTCTAAAGTGAGGTGTTGTTGGTTTGATATTGCCTTTATCTATTTAATTCTCCAATATTCTTTCCTGGAGCTTAATGTGTGAAAGGGACCCTCGAAATGGACCCACCTGTTTTACAGCAAAATACAGGGGACAACGGCCTACATCAATGGTTCTCTAAGTCGGGTCCAGGGACCCCTAGTGGTCCTTAAGGGGGCTCTCCAGCTAAATGAATTAATAAAGCATTGTGAGCTAGATGTGCTATTTTTTAATATATTGAAATGTGAAAAATGTGAAATATTTTTACACAAATCTTGTATGGGGGTCCCTGGCACAAAATATTTTCAGATTGGGCCCACGGTTAAATACATATTAATCTGAGGGGTCCTTGACAACCACTGGCCGCCCTACATGACACTGAGACAATCTTTTGTGATGGGGGTTGTCAGTCTTCTTTGGACTAAAAGAATGAAGGTAGAGTCTGTAGAGAAGAGCTGTGACAGATGAGACTGCAGAGATCTACCAGCTGGCTGGTGAATGTTGCACCAACATGCCGCTGCAGCCTCACACGTGCACACACACCATGCTATTAGTGCTAGTGTATTGCCAGGGCATTGTCTGGACGGAACATTAGGCGGAAGGCAACTTTGCTCCTGTCATGTGATGGCTTCTGAATCATCAGTTAGACACAAACACAGCCATTAAGTTATTAACACACGTGACACATTCTCCAGTGCCCACATTTCTCATGCACAAAATGTATGCATGACTGCTCTGATGTGTTGACCATCATCTGGACATGGTCCTGTTAAGTGAGAAATCGCTATTGGCTAGAGTTAATGAATGGTAACCTCTCAGTTAATATGCCTCTGCTTCTAAAGGCCCTATAATAAAAACTTTATCTGAAACACATTTTATGTATGTAATCTTAGATGTATGTGTATTAAGAAAGTACAGTATGTATATACAGATTCTGCATTTGATCGGCCTTTGAACACAGTTTCAGAAGCTGGATGACACTTCAAAACCAGAGAAATTATAATTTAAATATTGCTTTCAAACCAAGTAGCACAGATAAATATAAAAAAGCCAAAGAGTTTTAGTTATAGTTTACAAAAACATACTTAACACATGCCCATTTCCTTTTATTTTAGCCTACGCATCAAAGTAAGGTGCTATGATGCTTAAGAAACTCGGGTTAAGTATTTTACCTACAACAGCACGGAGAGCCACCTTGCCAGAGTATGACCAAATTCTGAATACCACCACGGTTAAGGTTTGTGGTTTGATTCCCACTGCGAGCAGACATGCATAAAGATGGCACCCATGATACAGGAAGATGCTTCAGATAAAAGCATCCCTACCACCATGTTACAGTACATTCACATTATTTTATTTGACACTGAACATCAACCAATGAAATCACAAATGAAATCACAAATATACACAATATTTCTAACCAATACAAAGTAGTTAAGAGAATCAGAGGAAAGGACATTTGAAATGGTTCCATAAAGGCTAACATTAGTTTTATATTTGGGTCTTCCGGTACAAAATTAAGAAATTATCATACATGTATTTCAAGTTAAAACGTGTTAAATTCTTCATGGCTGTATTTGGTCACAAATTAATGCACAGTTCATTGTGTATATGTTCATTCACCTCACTGGCGTACACACACACACACTTTCCATGGGAAAGGGTACTCTGGTATTTTCTATATCATTCTCAGCAAGTGCAGGCCCACAGGTTTTCTTTCTCTGCTCTCTTCTTTGCTGGTAATTTAAAAGAGCAATTTAAATTACCAGCTCTGCTGCACAGCACTGTGGGTGTTCTCTGCCTCCTGGCAGCCAGCCTGGCAGCTACAGCCATGACAATGGTTTCCACCTTATCCTGATGGAATGGCATCTTCTTGTCCCCTCCTCTTCCGTTCATGCCTCCGTCTGGAGGGCTTTTGGCAGATGTCTCAAACAGTGTCATGCCGTGGGCCTCTGCAAACGTATGGGCCCACTCCCAGTTCACCTGCCCATCCAACCTGATAGCGCCATGGTCACGAAGGTCATTCTTATTGCCCACCAGGAACCTGGGAGAGGACAAAAGACAAGAAAACGGTGGGAACATAATTGGGGCACCGATGCCCTGCCTATTCATCAGTTTAAGATGCCGTAACATAAACTGAACATTTTTGAATTCTGAAATTAATCATGGGCTGGCTAAAATGATGAAGCTCAGACAGACAACCAATATGATTTATTATCCTGACAATTTTCTGATGACATCACCCTGAAAACTTGATGAACATAATGTGCTGAGTCAAACACATCTTCATGGACAGTGAAGGAAGAATGTCATGGCACTCTTTGCGAGGTGCTGCATTTACCTGGGTATATCCTGGCCCAGAGAATTCTGCCTGCATTCTTCAACCCACGCTGACAAGCTACTGAAGCTGGCAGGACGGGTGACATCATAGACAAAGAGGACAGCATGAACATTACGGTAGTAGTGCTGTATCATAGATTTACGAAAGCGCTCCTGGCCAGCAGTGTCCCACAACTGGAGCTGATGAGGGAAGGGGAGGGGTGGGGAAAAAGAAACAGCGAGTAAGGCCTAAATAATAATCAGTCTTACGACAGTGTCTCTGAAATACGTTTTTCAACTACGAACATTCAAAATCGGCGAGCGTATAGATACAGTACAATTAAGCCTAAGGAAGCTCAGCCAGGGATATGTAGACACTTCCACACATCTAGAGCTGAGGGGGTGATGAGTGGATTATAGGGAGAGAAAGTAGGTTTGCGAGCAAAACAAAAGAGGAAGTAAACATATGGAGGCATATGGGGTAAAAAAAAATAAGTATTGCAACACACACACACACACACACACACACGTAACCATGACTAATGATTAGTCTTCTTTAGAAAGTCACAAGTCTAAAACAGGACTCCTTATTGAGAGCAGGGATTAATATGAGATCTTATCTTGTATGTAACAGAAAATAGTTACCATTATCTAGCTGAAACTATTAAAGCTATTTTATTCAATGTAACAAACACACAAACACACACACTGGTAGACAATTACTCTAGGTATGAATGTTCAGCTTTGTTAATGATTCAACTAAATGGAGCCTAACAAACATCTCCACGGTTAAACCATTTCCTTAGCATAAGACAGAGAGACTGGATCTTCATAACCCATAGATCGTGCCACATACTGTTTTCAATCCATGCCATGGCACATAAACCCACTAACTTGGCAAAACATTTATTGCAATGATTTAATCATTTTTTATTTAAAATAACGTATGGTGCAGTAGAGTTGGAAACAGAAACCTCTACTAACAAAATGAATAAATGTTTCCTTTACTAACAAAAGGAAACATTTCTTACATTCTGATGAAAATTCTCCAGACCTAAGTTACACAAACCTGTAAACAAAGCCTTACATTCACGTTAAATAATGCTTCCTCTATCATGTGGTTGTTATCCAATGTCATGGAAAGAAGAACTGGTAAACCAACATGGAAATACATGACTGACAATCACGAATGTTACTTAATCACTATCACTAGATGAAATCCATAAAATGATATAATAGAATGTATGATAATGGTTTCCAGATAGTTTGGAATCAGCATTGAATCATACCATGGAGTTGCTTTAACAGTATAATAAAGCCATTGAGGTTAATGGATAACAAGTTATGACCCTGAGTGGGCTTTCCTCTCTCCACTTCCAGCAGTGGCAGCCAATGTCACACTTGTAGAATGTTTGTTAAAAGCCTTCTGTGTTTTTAACAGTAGGGGTGCAGGGTGCTTGGTAGGGGTAGGTAGCTTTTTTGTTTTCTCCTGTGTTTGATTAGGTGTTATTTGTCTTAATGGTTTAATGGCTTCTTTTGATTAGGTACGTTTAGGTCATTAGGGTTCTGATTCATTTCGTTAAATGTTTTTTGGCTGTCAGTGTCAGCACACCCTGAAGTCACTGGATTTCAATAAAAGTATAAAAACTTCTGAAAAAGCGGTTGCTGGTGGTTCTTGGAAGCAGGGAGTCCCACATTAACATGGCACACCAAGGTTAGCCCTAATAACACTTTTTTGATGATGTTTACAATGTTACCAGTGTAGCGTGACTGCAACACAACTAGGCTGATTCTTTATATTTGTGCCACTTCTCCAAAAACTTCACCCACACACTTATCTACACAAAATAAACGGATCGACTACAACGGCGATGGGTAGTGTCTTTGCCTATAGCTATTTTACGCACGGACGTGCGTAAAGCATATGATTTGGTGAGCATCAGTGGTGGAAGACTGACATTTTTTACTTGTAAAAGTATCAATACTGCAATGTAGAAATACTCTGTTACAAGTAAAAGTCCGGAATTAAAAATGTACTGAGTAAAAGTACAAAAGTATTGGCAACCAAAAGTAGAAAGCACTTATTATGCTAAATATCCCATTTCAAAAGTTTTCAATCTTTTGAAAATAGCAGATCTACAAGCTTATGCCAGCATTGTGAGCTTGTAGATCGGCTATTTTCAAATGGCCGAAATGTATATAGGGCTGAAGTGGTTAACATTGTTTTGTAAAACAAATAAAGTGACTAAAGTTTTCATATAATAGTGGAGTAAAAGTACAATATTTGGCTCTGAGATGTAGTGGGGTAGAAGTATAAGTATTGAAATTCAAATTTGTACTTGAGTAAATGTTACTTTCCACCACTGAGTAACAATAGTTTCGATCTTTTACCTTGATTTTCTCCCCATCGACTTCGACCGATCTCTCGCGGAAATCCACGCCGATGGTGACCTCCGTTCTGCTGGGGAACTCTCCGGCACAGAAGCGGTGGGAGAGGCAGGTCTTCCCGACGCCAGAGTCTCCGACCACGATGACCTTAAAGGTCCGACACCGAGCCGGCAGCGACGAGACGCTGCTGCTCAGGGAGTTGGAGAACTCCAGTGATGAGTCCATGTCTGTCCTTTGTCACAATGGAGGAACTATAGGCGTGTAAGAAATGATCGATCCCAATTTATTCCAGGTTCCACAAGTAAGTGGCTCTATGAACAATGCACTACTTTGACACTCTGTGTTCTTTACACGTGTTTTTCATTCATAATGTCTAACATTCCCAAACGAGACTGCTAACTGCTGCTCACTGCTGATTCTGAATGAGTGCAGACAGACTGAGGTGTACATACAACTGTTTGGTGTTTTGGGATTCCGGCGGCCCGCGACTTCATTTGACAGTCTAGGAAGTGGGTGGGGTGGGGTTGGGTGGGGTAGACTCAGTGTTGCCAGGTTTTGTGAGAGAAATAAGCAACCAGGTCTATGGAAACAAGCCCAAAAGAAGCAAATATATCCACCTGTTTCCTAGGCTTTTCACTTCCTGTGTGTGTTCCACTTCCTGTCGATTTGATCCAATGAAATCCAATGAAACTGGTCAGATGACTAATGATATCCAATTAAATCCGACAGGAAGTGGAAAACACAGCCTAGGAAACAGGTGAATAGTCTCACAACGCGTCACGTTGTGAGCTTGTAGATCTACTAATTTCAAAAAGGTCTTCTGGAAAAAGAGTGTAAAATGTGACATGTTGTTTAAAAATCTTATCAACTCAAATCTGAGTGCAAATTAATGTGCAAATTAATTTCAGATGGGGGCCTGTGGACAAATACACGTTAAATTTGAGGTTCTTGACATGAAAATGTTTGAGAACCACTGGTTTGAGTAATAATAAAAAAAAATGAAAACATGCCCAAACAAGCAACTACACTTTAGAAACAAGCCCCAAAAAAAGGCAACCACCAATTTTTACAAGCAACTTCACAGAAAAAGAAGCCCAAAATCGCTTATAATAAGCCGACATGGCAACACTGGCGGGCTGTTGGATGGAGGAGATTATGTCCAAACGACCCAGATGCACAATCAGACCAGTAGGCCAGACCATAATTGATAGCAGTTGTCTGTATAGGGTAGAATAGTACTGCTGAAAGAAAACTTGCCTCACATGTGACATACAGATCTCCCAAAATGTACTGTAGTTCTAGGGCAACAGCGTAGCATAATATGCTACTGTATTACCAAAATATGGTATGAAGTACATGTCTCTTTATGGATATTGCTCACAACAGTGCTTTTTAAAAAAAAAATCCCCCACCACAAATGGGCTATCATTACGAATTATTCTATTCTAGGAACCTTATATGGTTTAAATTAAATGGTCTAAATGGCATAACAGTAGTTAACCTACATGAGAAATCGATACATAGTGGTCATATTTAAACAATAGTCACTCATTTCTGTTGTATTGCAATATGAATAATTTAAAGTGAATTAAATAATAGACATTAAACTACTCATTTTTGGGGCTCCACTCTGACAGGTCAGAAGGACCCCTCCCATGCGGTCATAAGAGCACAATTTAAGGATGAAGCCTGCCATGGTGAAATCAGGGTATTTAAGGGCCACTGAACAGCCATTTTCTATTGGCTGGTCTTATTCCCAGGTGACTTCATCTGCATGACATTATGCTGCATCACCTGGCATCTAATCTCTCAAGTCAACACCACTGCCTTAAATATGTAGTTGTTAGAAATAACGCAACACAGAAGCATCTGGGAGGAAGTGGGCTAAGAAAGGGGAGGGGCCAAACAGAGTTTGTTTCTACACAAAAAAGGTGGTGGTGCCCCAGAGGCAAAAACAATAATCACTTGTTCGCCAATTTAGTACCCTGCTTTTCACCAATAGCTGTCAGGTGTCACAAAATGTGGATGCAACTTCACTATCAACAAAAATGGATAAATACTGATGCCAAAATCTATTATTCCTTTTAGTTTTAATACAAAAATTCAGATATACATCAGCATCTCATATTCCATCTTTCACATTAGAACCCAAATTAGAGGGGAAAAAGGGAGAGCAGGGATGAAAAGAGCTGAAAAGAAACTGGAAGGTGGAGAAAAGAAAAAAGCAAAACAGACAAACCTGGTGCTTATACCGTTTACCTTGTAACATCTGTCACCATGGGCAACAGGTGGCTCCAACTCTGACCTTTGACAAACTATTCTGACTGGCCGAGAAGAGCTCTTGGAGGAAATAGGATGTAGTGGAGGCTCATTTCCACATCGACTGCTTAAAAAAAAGCCCTGGGTAATTCATGCAGATAAAACCATTTGATGACAGTGACAATTATAATACAAGTCATTCTGCAGAGGCCCAATCTATTCCAAGACGTGAATCAAGAAATGATTAGCAACAATAATGAGTTTAAGTGCCCTGTCATTTCATTATGGTCTAGACAGTGTCTACAGTATTGCTTAGAGCTACCCAACTCTTTCAGAGCTACAGAAAAACATGTTTAGGAATCGCAGTATATTTGGAATTGAGCACAACATACAACCTTTTACTGTTTTTAACCTGTGGTGCGTTTAAGACACATGATTACGCTCCAAGGCTCCCCTCAAGACAATACCACAGAGCTAGGATATTTTACCACATTTTAAACTAGAGCCAGCAAGGAAGCATGAGCAAAATCTGAAACAGAATCTGTAATCTGTGAAAAAACACAGAGTACCATAGATGAAAATCTGCAGTGCCATTATCACACACACAGATGAAATCTTTTAGAGCGCTGATAAACTGAGGGTGTCAGAACCTTTGCTACAGCAATTAAAGATATAGACACCCATGTGTGTTGGAGGTGCATGTCATCGTTTGAAATTTGGGTCTTTTGTATGCATTTAGCTTCCTACAGATCAGTCAGAGATCCAGTCAGCTAAGATTTCCATTCTGCAGTGACGACGTGTCCTCTTTTCTTTTCATGTACATTTTTGTTTTAAAACCTGGAGAACACTGGTCAGAACACAGGATGCGGCAGTTCATGTGCACGTCAGAGCAGTACTGAGCCAGACCCCCAAGTGGCTGCTGTCATTGTTGTTCGTTATCTCCAAGGAAACGGACTGTCATTTGTCCGACTGTCTTAGTCTCTAAGAACAGTTTATTGTCAAGAACAATAGTTTATTTTCAAATTTAGCGTAGCATTTTGTCATAAAAAAAAAACAATGGCCGTTATGTCATCTTCCTCTTCCCCCCCTCCCCTCTTCCACACACACACACACACACACACACGCGCACACACACACACACACACACACGCACGTAAGCACACACACAGTCCTGATTTTCTCCATGTGGGACAGAGCCAAGCCATGCCAGGCCAGACCATATGGAGCTCAGCCAAAGAACAAAAACTCCTCTTTTGCTTCTCTTGTGTCTGTGCTCTACAAAATGGCCACGGGCATTTCCCAAGGTTCTGTGCTCGGCCTGCTTCCGTTTCTTCTCCACAGCTGCTCAACCTCTGCACCTCACATCTCATTGGCTAGCTCCTCGGTCTCCACAGAGATGTCTCCGTTAACGATCTTTGTGTTTTCCTCATATCCGGGGGGCATGAAAGCTAATGTATAAGGGTAAAGCTTGTGACACTCTGCACGGTACGACTCCATCCGCTCCTTACAGTCGCCCAACGTGCCGTTCCGAAGATTCTCCAGGACATCTGTGCAGATCTGACAGAGGGAGGAAAAAACATGCACAACTATGAAGGGGCAGAAGACTTGAGGAGGCATCCATGTACATCATAGCCATTTAATTTACTCCAGTTTCCTGAACTACACTAATTCAAATTCATTAGCAATCAGGTGAATAGTAAATGATGCAATATCTTCTACTTGGAATGTTTCATTGGAATTATAGCCACATCAGGTCATTATTGTGAGTAATTGAAATAGCAGTCAGACTGCATAGTGCTCAGCAAGCATGCATACTTGTATGGTTCTATTGTTGAGTGACTCATCTAGCGCGGTGGCCAGTTCCGCAGCCTTCGTTTCCGTCGATGAGTCCAGATACGTCATCATCTTAGCAGCTGCCAGATGGAATCAAGACATAAACATAGAACAATTAAAAGAATATGAAAGCAACAGTACAGATGACATTCTCTTATCAAATTATGAGTGAAAACTGCATGTGTAAAGATAGAGGCCTACCAGCCAATCTGTGTGGTACAGAGTCGACATGCTTAGTGAGGAAGGCCTGGTTGAAACTCTTGGCATTGCTGTCTCCGCACAGTCGTGCAATCTCCTGCTTCAGGACCGTCCCCACTGCTTCTGGCAGGTCTCTACTCTCCGACACTGGATGGAGCGAAAAGGGTAAGTAGGAAATATGGAAGGGACGAGTGGAACAAATGATTTTATGTGGTGAAATGTGAGAGGATGGGATTGTTGTATGATACTTGGGTTTGTTGTAGAAATGTTAGCTGTAAATCATCTTATAAACTCATGTTGGACCTGACACTGAAATAATCATCGGTACAATATCACTAAAGGTGCATTGCATCCCTCACCTCCTTTGAAGAAGCGTACTAGACATTGGTGTAGCCACGGGTGGTCTGGGTCTAGGGGAAATGCTCGCTTCACTGACTGGAGCATCAACAGGAACTTCCCTGAAGAACAGGCAGGGAAAGTTTAGGGTGTGATGGAGGACAACATGGGAGGAAAGGGTCAGAAGATAATTGAGTGCAAATGAGATTAGAAACTACATTTAAGCGCTCAGCAATGTGAGACTAACTCATCAACAGACTGGTACATGTCCAGATGGATAAGGGATAAAATAATTAGTCATAATCAGACAGGGTTATGTGTACCTTTCCTGAAGTAGATCTCAAAGGCCAGAAGATGTGTGTCTATTTTGTCTTTGACCAGATGTTTGAGGGGTGTCAGGAACTTGACAGCCTCTTCCAGTGGATTTTCTACCTGCAAGCAGGTTATGGAGGTGAGGTGAAAAAATTAAAGATAAACAGAGCAAGGAGGGAGGCAATCACAGGACCTAGATGTACTGTAGTTACCAAGTTTACATACTCTACCAGCACCATTGTCAGGAACATGCACAACTTAGAATACCTATTGTATTTTTTGATTAAACACAGAAAGTGGATTTTTATTTGCCACACACACGCACACAAACCTTGGCCAGTTTGTCAGGAATGAGTTCCTCCTTTGGGCCTCCGATCTCCTCATCATCATCTTCCTTCTTCTTCTTCTGGTTCTTTAGCTGCTTCTCTTTCTCAGCTATCTTCTTCTCTTCCTCTAGCTGGGCCTTTTTCTGGGCTCGCCGCTGCTTGTTCCGCAACTTTTTCAACTCCTTGTCTGAGAGGTTGGCTAGGAAGGAGAAAGAGACAGAGGAAAATAATGGCTTATATAATGGATAAGCAATAGTTTGTCTATTTTAAGGTGTGACCAAAGGCCAAACCGTCCGTCCGTGCGTGCGTATATATATACACATACATACATATATATATATACACATACACACACACACACATCACTGTCTCATTATACAGACAAGGCGAAGACCGGTGAAGAGATATAAATGTTTTCCACTGCTGCAGGGTTTCCTACATGTCTCTTTATCAGCTACAGTTTCAGATCAAAGCATTTTGTATAGTTTTTTAAACCAAGGTATTAAAAACGGAAATGAAACTTGCCAGGTTTATACTGTATGCAGAATACAAAGTGATCATTTCCCCTTAACGTGCCACTTGTTTTGCTGTCAATGGTATACATTTTGAGGCCGCCAGCAACATTGGATATTGATACATAGTACATTGGATAAATCCAACAGGATTTATGTTCATGTTAATATCACCTCTCTGGAACAGCGGTACAACTATCAAGCAGTGCGCAGTGTGTCTGTCTAGTTTGTTAAAGTGGATACATTTGTAACATTTTTAAAAAAGAAGGGCAGGCACACAGTTGTACCCAAACCCTCACCTGTGTCTGCCTGCAGCTCCTTGTTATCGTCAGTAAGGGGGTTGTCATGGAGACTTAGGTAGATGTTGATGGCGGTGTGGGCGGCCTTGTAGTAGAATGGGTGCATGCGCAGCACGTCCTCCAGCTTCAGCAGATCCACGTACGAGCGCAGTGTCATCTTCCGCATGCAGTATGTGTGGAAGTCAAACTGGTCGTCTGTGATTTCCACAAAATGCTGGTGGGAGAGGAGAGGTGTGGATGGCATGAGATGGATTTGCATGCTGTGAGTGTGTATGTTTGTTTACAATCCTGATTTTAAACACTGATTTCAGAGTGTCTGCGTGGGATCACAGTGGAAGGCAGAGGGAGAAGCAAAGGAATGTTAAGTATTCTGAAATGTATTAGACCTGAAGAGATAGAGTAATTGACAAGGATCCATCTCAACTATACACAGTAAAATCCTCAGTTAATGGAAGTTTGAGAGTGTAAAACTTTACCTGTATTTGAACTCTTTTAACACTACAAAGAATGTGTATTTTGGACATAAACAAATAGCTCACCCTCTCAATCTCATGGCATTTCTTGAGGGCGTCCCCAAACTTGTTCATGGACTTGTAGGATAGCGCACACTCAGTCTGGAACCACATGCACTGCATCTCATTCAGGTTCTCTACTGCTGATGCCCCCTCCTGGAGAAAACACACATACAGTTAAGTTAGAGTTAATGCACTCTTTATGGTGCTTACTCATGTTCACTGCTGCAAACCTACACTAGGGGGAGTAAGACACATTCAAACACACATTCCAAAGAGGAGCTCATCTGTCAGATTATTTGAACTTGCTAGCCTTTTACACTGTAAAGGCTACCATATTTTTCATTTTGTTGCAGAGTATTTAGAATCATTGGAAATACTCAGTTTTTCATTTTCAAATTTGCACAATTCCTCTGCATTCACACATCCTAAATATTAGGAGCAGTGAGAGCTTTTAATGCAGTGCCTGGGTAGCAGTTATGGGTTAATCGTATCCGAAAAGGAACCGAGGCAAACTGGACCCGGTCCGAAACGAACAGAGGATAATTGAAATGTATTAGACCCGGTCCGACCGGGTCTCTAGCTTCAACTTCAGCAGCAGTGCAGTGCGCTTGAGATTGGCTGCGTTTCAATCAGCTGTTAACATTAAACGGGGCTCATTCAATATGAGAGAACAGACAATATGGATTTGGGAGCGTAATTACAACGCATACGTATCATTTAACCTAAAGTTAAAGAGATTAATATAATAATAAAAAGCTGGTCGTCGGGTCCTCACGAGTCCATACGGATCCATCCATTTCAAATGGATCCCACCGAGACCCTTGGCAATTGGAACTGATCCGACCCGTGCCCGAGGAGCAAGTCAATATTTTGGCCCCAAACCAGCTCGGTTCCGGGCTTGGGTCTTGGGTTCCGGGCGGACCCGTGGTGCTACCATTTAACTTGGACACACTATAGGACACACTATACCCCACACATACAAACACACACACAGCTTACCCGAGTAAATTTAGAGCACATCTCCTCTGCCTCTTTGATCATTCCAGCCTTCAGCATGTACTTGGCACACTTTGAGTTGATGAATCTGTCAGCAGTGTCCAAAGCCTGGGCCTCATCCATCCACTGTGCTGCCTCTTTAATGTTCCCAGCATGCTGCAGTTGGGAAAATGTCAACAACTCATTTTCTGTTACCGTTGTCTTTTTCTATTGCTACCTGCACGGCTGATTTTCTATGTGCATAGCCTGACAGTGACACCCATTCCAATGCATGTGCCTTGATACAAATCCCTCGTTAAAGGACCATAGTAGCGCATAGTAGCGCAGGCATGTTTGTTTTGGGCAATGTTAAGTCAACCTGGTTTATACCCCTCAAAGATGTCCGCTGCTACCAAAAGACACTCGTTGACGCCCCCTTCAGGATTTTTGGCACGCTCTATAGCAGTAGCTGTAGTCAATGGGCTAAACATGGAATACCACTGTATGGTCCTTAAAATGTGTGATGATTCATGAACTCATGTGCTACCTTGTATATCTTTGCTTTTATGAGGAACAGCTCGATGAGCGTAGGCGTGCTCTCGATGGCTGTATTGATGTATTCAAGGGCCAGCGTCTGCTGATCAATCTGGTCGTAATGCTGTGCCAGGAAGTACTGCACCCAGAGCAATGTGGTTGGTGGCTCCTCCTTTCCATCATCTGCAAAAGCCAACCATATTCCAGAATTGATAAACAAGAGCTATTGACACTTTTAGGGTACAGGAGGAAGCAATACTTATTTTGGTCTAAATACACGTCACACAGTGACCTAAAACCAAACAGAAAACACATCATTATCCATACAACATACAGTTTATAATAATTCACACATTTTAGTGTGAAGTGTCACTTACCATTCTGGTTGAACATTCTGCAGCATTTTAACGATGTTTCATAACCAACAACTAAGTCTTCTATTATTGACACCTGGACAGAGACACAAAAACAAGCAAGTTATCTCACCTACTGTGTGAAGTGCACAGTAATGACATTCTTGGCTCCTCTCAGGTCTAGGACTATACTCAGAATGCCCAGAATCCTTCCTAGTGTTTGATGCCAAGGACAAATGATCAGAAAGAGAAAGGAATGTACTGAGGGTATCCCTGGCAGTAGTACCTTTTCTTTGTCGTGATACAGTGACTTGAGGGTGGTGAAAACAGGTGGACAGCCTTTACTGAAGTTCATCCTCAGATACCTGTCTAGAACCTCGCGGAACTTCTCACCTAGAGAAGGAAGAGATGCAGGAAATTCAACTTGACATGTTTTGTCCCCAAACAACCGCCATCCATTTTTGGGCGGTGAAACCGCCCCTATAAGTGAGGTTTGGAAATGTGTACAATTATCTTGGGCAGTGAAACCGCCCCTATAAGTGAGGTTTGGAAATTTGTACAATTATCCTGCGCTGTGATTGGCCAATCACAATCTATTCAGGACTGTGATTGGCCAGTGTCACATGACACATGTGCATAGCCCTATATAAGAAACCATAACTTTAAAAAAAACATTATTTGGTTTTTTTAAAGTTATGGTTTCGTCCATCATAAAGAGTGTTTCAATAAATGTATTTATCTTTTGTACATGATTGGTTGACTCCATTCAGTATTGTGATTAGCTAGCAAGACACCGCCCACTTCACACAGGGTGTGATTTTTCATATACAAAAGATACATTTCTAGAACCAGTAATTTAACTGTTCATTTTCAAGTTGTCTCACACAACGTCTTAAGCACTACTTTGACTATTCCAGGCTCTGTGTTGGCCTTGTTTTAATTACAAAACTCATTTGGAAGTTATGTAATCATGAAATGCTATGTGGATCAATATTGATCCACAATCAACAAGGCCAAAGAGCAGCAGTATGACTTTTCATTCATACATTCTAAACCCAGAAAACACATTTTTTTAAATACATTTTCATGACCTGAAATCAAGAACCTGTTGAAAGAAGACTAACGCAAGTCTACTTCTACCGATGACAGGGATACAACGCTGAACTGCAGCTAGGAGAGAGTAAATATATGATTGGTCGCACCAGACAGGAAATTGAGGGGCAGCCTACGAGGAACCAGACCCCTGGGGAACTTCTCCCAGGAATCCTCATAAATCTTCTGTCTCTCCTCAACGCTGCCTGAAAATGAAAAAAAGAAAAGAGAATGGATAACAAGTAGGCTTTTGAGGCACATTATAAATGCATCATTTAAATGATTTTAATTTTACCAATTTTGGAAATAAAAAACTAAAAAGGTGAAAAAGTGTAATGGAATTGGGTACCAGGTTTTAAGGCCCTCTCCAGGCCACGGTAGTAGGACCAGTTCTCTGGGTTCCTGTCCTGTAGGCGGTGGTAGACCTCGGTAGCCTCCTCAAGACGCTCCAGGTCCAACAGCAGCTCTCCTAGAGACAGCAAGTATCCAATGATGATATGATGTGGTGACATGGGCATGTGTTCAATGTTCCACGAATTCCACAATGTTTCTTAGCTTTATAAAGGGGTAGGTGTGACATCGTAATGGCTGAAATTACTCGGAAACATGAACGTACAAGTAATCAAAAAAAAGTTTCTCATTATGTGGGTCTCAGGATGCAAATGGGAATGGCATGGCTCCAATGTGGATCTCAGACTTCACGTAGCCAGTCAGGAGAACAAGAGAAATAAACGAATGGCCCAATTGGATTTAAGTCTACCTAAATTGTCCTCAGTCACCTATTAAGTATCTAAGATACTTAACTTATGACTCCAAATGTGGGCAAGGTTAACCCGATCCAAGACTTCCATTATAAAATTTAAGTTAAACATAAAAATAAAAAAAACGTGAATAAAACGTGAAGAAAAGAAAAAGGTTTGGGGGCAGATTGGTGCAGATGTTTGTGAGATTACCTCCAGATACACAGACCAACCCGCTTAATAGACGGCTAGACTCCTGCAGAGCCACACAGGATAAAAGTCGTACTGATCCAAGAGACAAAACCCACCTCGCATCTCCTCCACGGCCAGTTTATCGCAGATCTGTTTCTCATAGCTGGTGAGATGCTCTAGGGCCTCCTTATACAGACCCGCCTCCCTCAGCACCTGGTTCTGGTATAGCAGCAGTTCGCTGTACTCATAGTCCACCTTGTCTGGAGATGTCTGGACACAGCCCCACACACACACACACACACACACACAGAGTTAACCCATTGAGACCTGAAGCCGATTCTACATGTCTCCTAAATCCCAACAGTTTTCTGAAAAACGTATGTTTCTATATCAGTGGTGCTCAATCTTTTTCATGTCAAGGACCCCCAAAATTATATGTATTTGGCTGCGGACCCCCATCAAAACATCTTGTTCCAGGGACCCCCCAGAAGCAAAGATTTGAGTTCAAAATGTTCGCTTTAAAAATAGATTTGCACACATTTTCACGAATTTTCAAAAATAGCAGATCTACAAGCTCGTAGCGCGGCACTCGGTGCCGCGCTACGAGCTTGTATATCTGCTATTTTTGAATAGCCCAAAGTGTAAAATAATGCTTTTTAGCTCAAATAAAAAAATGACAGATGGTTTCCAGGTCTTAATGGGTTAAGTGAATAATCAATGATGTCACCAGAGAACAAGAGAAATAAACGAATTGGATTAAAGTCTACCTAAATTGTCCTAAATTGTAAATAGAAGGCGGCAGCACATTTTTTCCTGTGTGCGTGTTGGCCTACTTGGCCCAGCTTGATATATTACATAGGCATGGTTATAATAAAGACAGGAAACAAGCTGGCCTTATCTGGAACAGGCCAGAGAGTGCTCTATTGTAGTTGAGACTGACTTGAACACCAGCCCATATTTACAAGTCTGTGGCTGAACTGTGTGTATACCGAGCCTAAAATAGCGATCAAGCTAGATGTTAGGTGGATTTAAGGCAATGGCGCTTTTCCTCAGAAATAAATTACCCTAACATAATGCATACCGACTATGGCATATTTTGTCCCCTCTCATAACTACTTCCAAATTGAATGTGATGACTTCTTGCAATTAAAGGGAGTCATAATCGGATCCCCATTATCACCCAATGTTTCTGTCTGTACATGAGCTGGTGAGAAGAAACTCTAATATCAGAGATTTTTAGACAACTGAATCTGTTATAATTTGTTTCTCACTAAAAAGGATGTTTACAAACGAGAGACTAAAGCCTAATTTATACTTTGTCATGCGATGAGTATAAACTAGTAAGTGTGTGGTCTTAATTTTTGCACCCCCTACATTGAGGCCCACTCAGACAGATCTAAACAGGTAAAGAAAGTGAGCCATTTGCATCATCTGACAACCAACACTGTTGTAGTGCACTGCAGAAATGCAATTTACATTATTTTAAACCCATCTGTCAGAATCCCCTTAACAGACAGGAAGACTGAAGCCAACCTGTTGCGTTTTCCTGAACTCTTCAATAATCTTGGCAGCCATCTCATAGTCCTCCAGGAGGTGGTAGGCGATGGCGTAGCCTATCCATGAGGCTCGCTGGGCCGGACGCAGCTGCAGTAGCTGATACCGTGTCTCCTGGAGAGAAAAACGGAGATGGTCAGTGTCAGATCAGAACCAAAGTACAGAGAGAGAATAAACCTAGCAGCTAATTTAGCATAATGCTTATGTGTCCCAGTTCTTGCAAAGTTGCAAATTTAAAAAGTGAATGAGGGAGGAAGAAAAATAAGCAGAATGGACCATTGGCAAGGGAAGAAGCTGGGTGGGTGTTTTTGCTGACTCATTGTGTCGATGTTACCTGGCACAAAGAGACTAGGGGAGGGGGGGGAAGTGTGCAGGCCCACACCCACACACAATCTTAGTTTCCAAAACTTCCAAGGCCAGTCTTTCCATTTGAAATTTCTCATAAAAATCTGCATCTGAATCCAAGACTGTATCCCAGGAGAGCTGTGCTACATCGAGGAGGCCGACTGCAACATGACATCTGCATACAGTCCCCTCTCCCTGCCATACTGTACCCTGGGCCAGGGAGTGGAGCGGGACAGAGCAAGAGAGAAAGATTTAGAGAGCAAGAGAGAGAATGTGTGTTGTGTGTGGGAGGGGGTTATGCCGTTACGTGATAGCATATTTTTCTCACTTTGGTGCCGAGCTGCAAGGCCTAATGTATTTTGAAAGCGCCCATTTACCTTCAGTCATTTTGTCCTTGCACCTCACATTTCTAATCGGCCAATGTTCATTCTTCTACAGACCCATTTCTCCTGCTCCCCCCTCACCTTCTTCGACACTCTGTCCCAACCTCACCCTGCAGCTCTCTAGGACAGGGGTGTTAAACTCATTTTAGGTCACAACACGCACTGACTGCAAAGAGGGGAAATGAGCTGGGTTACTCCAGGATAGCTGCATCTCGCACAGACCTAATTCAATTTGAAAGGCAGGAATGCTGTTGTATTCCGTTAACTCTGTTGCGGCCTTGCATATTAACATTAAACACACTGGCAAACACCACAATGGCGATCAACATTTTCTCCAGCCTTATTGAAGGCAGACTGGGGGTTGACGAGTCGTGCACAGTGGGTGGTTAAATGCTGTCAATTGTTTGCAGACTACACACAAGCGGTCAGTGCAGCAGGCTACACACAGCTGTATAGAGTAGGCCTGTCACAATTACAACATAATAGTCTAATCCCAATTATTTAAGATAATTATTTAAGATAATCGCTATTATTTTTGCAGTCATAATCTTCATTATCATTTACATGTTGGAAAATCCATTTTCCAAGTAGCGGAAATAGCAGATCTACCGAAGCTTATGTTGCAATGTGAAGCGTTGTGAGCTTGTAGATCAGCTATTTCCACTATTTTTAAAAATAAATATATAAAATAATATATTATAAAAGTATTAAATATGTTAGTCATTTCTTACTTTATATATTTAAGTTATTTGTCACATCTGCCCTGTGGATTTTTTGTTTACAAACCCTAAAAGGCAAACAGAAATGTAATTTCTGTTTTAAGGCCAATGTTCAAGGCCAATGTTAACATTTTCGATGCCAAAAAGACAATTAAATTGTTAATTGCAAATATTTGCGGCAAGTGAACAACATGAGAGTGGCTGCCGTACAACTGCATAATAAATGTTTTTTTTCTACTTTGCAAAATCATTCTGCTGACCGGACCCCGCCAGTTTGTAGGGCTGCCAAGTAAATAAATTGAGCCTCGAATATGCACCAACAGCGCTAAGAAACCCACACTGCTAAGCACTAACAGCGCTAACAAACCCACACCGCTAAGCGCTAACAAACCCACACCGCTAAGCGCTAACAAACCTACACCGCTGCATTGAAAATCAAGCATGAGACCGTTCCAATATGAAGGACCGCCTTTAAGTATTTGCACTGACTCAGCGATGCTTAGTTCCTAAGTCTCTGAATTGTTTCCACCCATTCATTGAATTCAGATGTCACCAGACATATCAGTAGGCAGAGAGAACCGATTGTCTGGCTACACTGTTTTTAGTCCTTTTATCTCCTCCTCTCCCACTCCCCCTCTCCATCTGCTGTCCTCACCCTGTAACCCTCCAGGTCTCTCATCTGGATCTGGAGCAGGGAAAGGTCACGGAGGATTTGCAGGTTGTCCTTGTCCCACTTGAGAGCGTTGCGGTAACACTTGATGGCCTCATCATACTTCTTGTCGGAGCGCTGTAGCAGGCCGTACACATGCCAGCCTGGGGAGGGTGAGGAGTTGAGGAGCATAGACACTCATCTGCTATACAATCTGATGGCAATGAATGAACGGGGATGGATTCAATTGTTCGCAAGGGTTTTCACATCGCTGTGGTCAGCTGTATACACTGTTAGGAAGGGGTAGGCTCAAAGCAAGCTGCATCATGGTTGAAACGTGTATTTTGTAGTATCAGCATGGAAACATTCAAATGGAAACATTTAAAAAAGACAGGGGCTAACCTGTTTTAATAAACAAATTATCATACCGCTGGTGCTGAAAAGTAGTGCAGAAACTTTGCAAATTTTACTTTATTAGCACCCTTGGTTGGCACTGGTCTGTAGCATCGCTTTCATATGGGCTTGCTTGAATTCTTTGACTTTCCTTGTTCATTCACCTTAGATATGACGTATTTCCAAACAGTCTTACCTGGTGCTGTTTAACAAATGTTAAACGTAACGGTGCAATGGAGGAATTGGCAGAAGTGCAAATTTGGATCAACTTGTTCGGAACAGCACCTCACCACATATTTGTCAATCAAAACACCTGCACCTGTGATATTCATGCAATGGATTTATCCACTGTATGCGTTACATTTGATGCACTGATCTGACTAAAAGTACCAAATATCCAACTTTGCTGGCAATCTGTAATTTATAAACCCCAGTGAACTTTCACTTTTTTTGGAAGGGCATAGCTTGTGAAAATGCATAAATTATTTCCCCCACATCCACGGCCAATTATCACTTGTCAAGATGTATGCCAAGCATCTCTGCAGGCTGATAACATCATCCTATTGCCCAGGCCTATGAGACACCAAGATGTGTTGACTTCAGGCAGTGTTTGGGCTTAGATACAGTAACTCATCTGCCAAGGTTTTATCTGGTGGAAATGTCAGCCTTTATTTGCATCACCCACCTGCGTATAGGTGAGTGTTGTACTGTACGAACACAAGATGCCGCTTACCACTATCTCCATATAAGCCACATTATACATAATGTGCCTAGTGTCCAAAAGAACCCCTGAAAACCAACTTTGTGAAAGGATACAAACATGACTCTTGAGGTCATTGCGTAGGCCTCTTCTCACCAGCTCGTACGCCTCCTCCTTCTTCCCCAGACAGTTCAGCGTTAAGCCCTTCATCGCCAGGGTCTCTGCAGGGAGGAAGGGAGGACAAAGAGGAAAGACGGCCCATTACAAAGTGAGTGAGGGCTGCAGCGGTGTTCATTTTGTAGGCAATTTTTTATTTAGGTTTAGACATGGTCTTTTGAATACATTTCAATTCAGTGTTAGTCATATTGGAGTCATCTGAAATGTTTTTACGTTTAGTCTAGTTTTAGTTGACTATAAAGCAAAACATCACACGGATGCACCTGGGACGTATCATCAGTGTTGTAGCCTGGGGTCGACGGGTGTTTCGGGTCTCGCAACATACACCCTCGCCCAGGTGACACCAGCTGGGGTTGATCAAGCCCCCCGACCAGAGCTAAGTCCATGCCTACATCATAGTCCTTACCTCCATGCTCAGCAAACTTGGGGTTGGACAGGATCTGTTTGCAGAACTTGAGTCCGTTTCTGTACTGTTTGTGTTCGTAACATCGCTGTGTAGAGAGTGAGAGGAAGCACATTAGAGAAAAGACATTTGTATGCATATTTGAGAAAATTTTGAAAAGGTTGAGAGAGAGAACAGTTAGAGCAATAATGACAGCATGTAGTACAACTAATTCAAAACCCAGCAAGCTGTCTGAATCAAACCCCATTTAACTTTAATTACTTCTTAGACTATGTTTTAACCTTCTTGGAGTAATGATTCACGTGGACGCAGGTTGAGTTTTCGATCATAAAAGACAACTTATTGTGTGAAGGCCTAACCTTCCTAGCGTTCCTCTCATCTGTATTGAATGTGTTAAGCTTATCTGTTATATGAAAAGGCGTTACGACAATTCAAATAAGTATCTGACTGCAATATACCATTTCTCTGTCCCTTGTTACCACCACCAAGGGTTGAACTTGAGCTGTGCTGCATCCTGGCCACACGACAGCTGAGCCAGTCTAGTATGCAGTGGTGGAAAGTAACCAAGTACATTTACGCAAGTAAAGCACAATGTTTTAGTTATTTTTTACTTTACTGGAGTTATTTCCAATTTTCTATACAAGCAGATATACAAGCTCACAATGCGTCGTGAGCTTGTAGATCTGATATTTTCAAAGGATTTGTATACAGTACATGACGAACTAGTGAAATGGGACATACTGCATAATGAGTACTTTTACTTTTGGTACTTTCAGTATATTTTGATGACAAATCTTTTGTACTCTTACTCAAGTAAATTTTTAACACTTTTTTACTCTGTGGTATTGATACTTTTATTTAAGAATACATTTTGTACTTCTATTATCACTGCTAGCTTGCAAACTTAATGTATGTGTTGCAAGACATCTTACTTGACGATTAATCACCATCAAATAATTGCAATTACCAATTTAATTGTGTTTTTCCATTTAACACTGGAACATAAAAATTACATTTCTGCTTGGCTTTTAGGCTTTGTAAATAAAAATTGGACGGGGCAGATATGACAAATAACAAAAATTTGTATAATTACAAGTTATGTAACTTAAACTTGGCATTTAATTCCAACACCTTATTTGGTCAGCTGTTGAACCTTGCCCTCCAATTCCTCACCATTAAACACCAGTCAGCCTAATAACCAGAACACTGTACATCTCCCAATCCGTTAGGCTCGAAGAGGCACATGAATATAAGAGGCCACATTACATACGTTTGGCCAAAGATATGCGACCGGCGAGCACAATGAGCAACAATGTATATATTTAATTGTGATTAACAACAATAAGTAAGTAACCTTGGCAGCCATGTGGCCCATATGTCAAGAGCCTATCTCCCGTTTCCTCGGAGTGAGGCAGCTTGATGAACAAGAAGTACACCCCAAGGACGTGACACTAGTTATGTCACAAGGACCCCCAATCCAACCCCTCATGCAAAGTGTCATGCAGGGAGGCATTGGCTACCACTTTTATAGTCTTCGCTCTTCAGTATGACTCGACCAGGGATTTAGCACCCTAACTCCCCAATATCTCAGTTTTGACACTCCCAACTACACGGCCACTGAACCGATTAACAATAATATTAAGGTTTACAATATTAAGCTAAACAATACATTTATAGAGCACATTTACAACAATCGCAATTGTGCTGTACAAACATGGGATCCCAGGTCCGAAAACCAGCAGCACTAATCATCTCATAGGACCAGGTATAGAACCCATTCAGACAGTACACATTAATCATGAATTATGTTGCTGCTACAAATATATTGGTGGATTTAGCAATTGGATTCATGATTTACCATAAATACTTTCATAGGACCCAAATAAGCACTAAATACTATACCACGCATGCAAACTACTGTCCAAAACCTCTGAGCTTGAAGTGTTGCCTCCACAGAATGCAATCTTCCCATCACCCCACAACCTCCACATTAGCAGTCTTGAAGCCATTATTCGGCATAGTGTTTGCACAATCACTACCATTCTCTACACTCCATTAAAACTGATCGGTGCCTATCCGGAGAGATATTGTATTATGAGGGCGAGAGAGGGAGAGAGAGATTGCAGCGGGATTAGCTGGCAGATAGAATTTCAGTGGCCTGCTACAGATGTCACTGATGACAATAAAAGAGTAAAATGATGTCAGCCCCAAAGACAAACACAATATTTATCCTACTTTACAGTAACTTTCTTTGCCAATTTCCCATTTTAGGAATCAATGAGAATTTGGAAATACATCTAAACAAATTGTTCAAACAGAATTTAAACTGGCAGATTGTTTTAAAGCCCTGCTGACGCAATGGTCCTCAAACATAAGCTCCAACATTTACAAACATTACGTTACTTATAAATATTGGGTACAAATTTGTCGTACAACTTTTTATGCTATGGAAAGGGAAATACAATCTCTCTAATGATGGAGATTGGAAAAGGTTTTATTTCCTTACTTTTGAGCAGAGTTGCTATCGAGACAATGGCATGGCCACTGAGAAGCCTGAACATCTGATGTATTGATGCTGTTGCTCTCCATACGTAGAGACAAATTTTACTATCAGCGAGTAAGATGAGTTAGGAGAACAATGTGTCGACCAACTAATGAGCCTCTGCTCTATGAAAGTAGATGACGGTCCAACCATTACAGAATAACTTGTTACCTACTTAATCTTTTGAATATATGTTTTTCTCTGCCTAGCCCTAGTTCTTTTTTGCTTCATTCCAGATGTGACATTAGACTGCCAAGAGTAGACTCTTGATTGGCATTGCCTACGCCTTTAATAATACTAATAATAAACTGGGCCCATGCCTTTTTGCAAAGTGCAATGTGGAACTTCCAAAACAAATTCAAAGCAGTGCTGCACTATACTTAAAAACATTAATGTTGCGATACTGAATGAATAGTATTTAAATCCTTCATTTTTACTTTATTGGACAGCAGTGGAGTAACAGAAGCAAGTGGACAGATGGGGGATAACGCATGACGTTAATGTCAAATTTAGAGCTATATATAAAATGACGCGTCAGTGGTATTTGGCTTAATCTGCTGACTGAACACCCTGATATTGAATGAAATGTTATCTTCTTTATTCATTACAACAGAAAGTAATGAGAATGTGCCATGCCACTTCTAATGCATACTCTGTATGGACTAGTGAAGCCATAACCTCAAGTAATAACTACGCCTGGCCATTAAGCTAAGTTTTCATTCATTACATGTTACAACTATAAACAATTCAGTTCCATCATCCATTTCATACAGTACACTCACTTGATCAGAGATCCCCAAGCAGTATTATCTATCTCAATTGTCCATGCAAAAAAAGGCTGCTGCATGATGCACGCAGGCACAAATACACTTTTAAATGTAACCTTAGTAACATCACCACCAGTAGTAGTGCTTATCCAGCATGTTCTACACCTCACCCAAAATAACTTGACCAGCAGTGAGAGTGCAAGCCAAACAGTGTAGTAGTGGGACTTGTGGTGCAACAGTTAACAGTTGGGAAACAACCATGGCCTCTTTGCTCAAAAGCACAGCGAGTGAACAGTATTTCTATTCTGTCCTAGCACTAGACATAGAAAAGCTCACAGAATGCTGTATAATAAAAGGGCAAAGGCGTACCTTTGTCAAACAGTATTATAATTCTCAATTGATTGAACATGTTTGGAGAACCATTCTTGCCCATGTACTATATAGCTTGCATTATTTATTTCATATTCATGGTCACCTATCAATTAACCTTTCCAGTGTGTTGAGTTGATGTATAGTTAACAGATGACAGAAAATACTATTCCTATAAATGGAACTAGGGATTACAAGGATTAAGCTTAAGGCAATACATTGTCAGGCCTTTTTTCATTTGAGCTATATGGTCATTAATAATAATAATTCACCTGTCTACCGTAGTGCTTAAATGTCTTTAATAACTGGTTACTATTCGGATACCACTGCCTGCCATGAAAGAGAACAGAACCTCATCCAAGACCACTGCCAATCGGAAGTTGGAGGCCTGCCCAACTAATAAGAGTGTATTTAGACTCCCTGTCTGCAAAAGCAAAAATAATGGGAGGTGTGGTCCATGCTTTCATTCAGAAAGAATGTCATATGCGATTTTCAAATTACACAGCAGCAGGTAACTAATGCACAAGGGTAATCATCACATTTATGATATTTAGACTTGATCTAGAAGACTGTATAAACAGCTGTAAGTAGGCTATAGCAACTTCAGTTCATATTGCTGTTAGACCTACAAGGTCAAAAACAACCACCAAGTCTACAGAGCCCTTATCTCGAATAATGTTTATCTCTAAAAGCTTCATGGATGCTTACTGTACTCATGCAGAATGCCCCAACTGCCAGCATGCAAAGAGGGGGCAGACACCCAACCTGAAACCACAGACAAGGGATTCAAGCCTGTGGTCCTAAAGAAATCCTGTGAAAATGAGAATTAACCTCGGACTAAAAGTTTACTCCACGCCCGTCAAAAATCGCGCTTGAGTGAAGATTAGATCTCTCCATGTGGCTGAAACGGTGTCAAGAATAAAATATGTCATAAGACAGAGGGAGCTTCACAAAGATTTAAACAGTGGACAGGGAGGGATGGGCAGCACCATGGCAGGCCTGAAGTAGCCGTGCAGCTGACATTTCTAGCCACAAATGTGCTGACACAGTCCCATCAGTGCTCTTCTACCCTTTCACCTCGCTTTAACACAAACCCCACACAGAGCAAACAGGGTGTATCAAAGTCGTTGACTTCTGGAATACAGTGCAGGCTGTCTCTCTTCCAAGACATGTTCAAGTTTAGAAACTATACCTACAATTAGCCAACCTCACGCTACTTATTCAGCTAACTACAACTTGCTATCAATAGTTGGCTATAAAAGGAGCTGTGTGTCAGTGATGGTCGATTGTGGACTCTGTGAATTCATACTAAACAAACCGACAGTTAGGGACCACTTTAGTTGTTTTTTTTAGTTGAGGCATTTAGGTCACACAACTATCAGAGTGATGTGTGTGAATTTAATTATATTATCATTGTCGGTGTGCAGTTGGTTGTGTTTGACAAAGCTGTGAGGCCTTCACACCTTATCATTTACACCTCATCTCATCAGCGTGTGGGTCGACAAAAATGCTGCATTTTCAGCTTTGTTGTCGCAAGGACACTTTTTCCCAGCAGAAAATCACGTTATTGTATCGAGCGATGCGCTCGTGCGACGAAGTAGCCTATAAATTAGCCACAACCTAGCTAACGGAACCACGGCTCCCATGTAAATAGCGTGCAGTGGTTTCACCTTTATCCACATTTAGTGTAAATAAATATCAAAAACACATGATAGCCGTCTTTGCGGTAGCAAACCGGAGAAAGAAAAGCACAGCCGTGAACGCTATACTCGGCTATCCGTTACAATGACAGCGCACATCACCATGCCTAAACACACTAGCTAACTCATTCAATTATGCCATCTTGCTAACGGTGGAAGCTAACGGCTAGCTAGCGAGTGGTGCTAGAACGAGGCAGCGTTGCCCCGTCGATAGATCTTCAACCCCGGACACTGTTCACTATGATGCCCACGGGCCCGCTTATACAACGTTAGGTTGTATATTGTCTCACCAGAATCCTCTTGAAGAGAGCATTCTCTTTGGGCGGTAAGGTAATGGTCGGCATTGTTGCGGCGGAGATCGGTTTCCAACCCTCGTCCTCAGCACATGTAGCTAAAGTTAGCAAGGATAGTCAAAGCGGAGTTGAATGATGTCGACCCGTGTTGCCACGTTTTGCGAGAGAAACAAGCAACCGGGTCCATGAAGACAAGCCCAAAAGAAGCGAGCCCTTCGCACTTTAAACATTGGCTATTTGAAAATATTGTACAAAATTTAAAAAAAAAATATATATTTTTTTTTTAACATTTTAACACACATCTTGTATGGGGGGGTCCCTGGCATAAAATATTTTCAGATGGGGTCCGCAGACAAACACATATTAATTTGGGGGTCCTTGACATATAAATGTTTGAAAACCACTGGTTTAAACAACATTACACAGCAAGCCCAAAAAAACGCAACCTGCAACTACCAATATTTACAAGCAAATGTACAGAAAAAGAAGCCCAAAGTCGCTTGTAATAAGCAGACATGGCAACCCCGATGTCGACAAGCTCCTTGTTCTCCGGACTCACTCCGTTCGATTGCTCCGTTTTCTGCCTCTCCTCTCTTCCCTCTCGCGTAGACTGCGCTCAATTCACTGTGTAGTTTGCAGATCCGGTCTAGAACGGATACGGAATTTGTATATAGGCGTGTATTGTACTTCTTGCAATGTTCCAATATAGTAGGCGGGCTCTAGACCGGATCTGAGCACTAAGCAGTAAATAGAAACCACAGGTACTGAGAAAGCCTCAGTACCGCGAGGTTACCCCTCATCACATGGTGATGGGTGGTCCTGCAGGTCAAAATGGCCGCGGATTGGTTCGTGATGTGAAACGCTTCTTCCTCAAAGTGTTTCCTTGGCTTGAAAGTACAAAATGCAGCTATTATTCATTTTGAATATTTCATTTATCCTAGACTCCTTTGTGTGACTGTGTGTGAGTCGAATACTGTGTAGAAAAGATTTCTCTGGAGCAATGCTGCCTACAGCCAAATATTTTGATATGGCATTTGCAATGGCAATTGAAAACACACTGTTACAGAGGTTCTCAAAGTGGGGACCCCCCTGGGTGCAATTTAATCCAATAAATCAGAATGACTGATCTTAAATGTCACTCTCCACTGTTTCCTCCCCACCTACAGAATTATGTAGTCTATTAAATCTAGTCTAGTCGTAACAATAATCTCTTATGGGGTCACTAGCACAAAATCCATTCGAACGGGGGCCTGTGGCCTAATATGTATCAATTTGGGGTGGTCCTCCTTATGACAATGTTTGAGAACCACTGGACGGTCTGTACTGGAAACATGTTTCCAGACTGTAGAAAGCACACCAGCCGGGTCTTCGAATAGTAAAATCAACAGGAAGTTGACATTTGTATTTAAAAAACAAACAGTACTGGGTTTGATGATGTTCTATATTGTCTGAATCAGCTTTGTTTGTGTTCTTTTAAGTGCTAAAAGAGTGACTTTGATAGCTGTTTCACCATACAATGTAAGTCAATGAGGAGCATATTTTGAATTATCAATTTCTAATCAATGGAGAAATTATTTTCTTATTTTTATTTCTTGCCCACCTTTGGAGTTACATCATGGCAAGGTAACTACACAACCCAAACCTCTACCAAAGCGGTCTTGCCCTTTAATTGTGTGAAAGCATGAGAGAAAGAAATAATCTAGAGTTTTAGGAGATGTTAGGTGGTGGCATCGGGGAGGGGGGCGGTATATCATGCCAAGACCATGATCTCTCATTAGTACTTTATTTTATTCATATACAAAATAACTCATGTTAAATTTTCCCTTCCCATTGGCTATGTCTCTATTCACCTATAGATTCACCGGCGGTCGAATGTGTACACTGATCCATACAGCAGCTTAGTGCCTGCAGTCATTTATATATGAGAACTGGGAACATCAGTTAATCAAATATTTTTGTTAAATGCTCAAGTCCAGATGGCAGCTCAACTCAACTGCAGGAGGAAGGCAGCACAATGAGGGAACTGCAGTCCCATCTCCTCTTCCCTCCCACTGAACATCCCCTTGGTCAGCTTGATCAAGCCAACGGGCTGCAAATTCAACAACACCAAGTGCTAAGCCCTTATTGACATGGGAGCTTCCCTCTCCCTGGTCCACCAAAGACCTTGCCTGATGCTCACAACGAACGCACTGTCTCCTCTGTGTGATCATCCACGATGCAGATTCAGACTGTAGCCTACTGGGGAGTGAGCACAGATGCAAGTCCAAGGACTACACCAGTGTGTGAGCAGACAGTTTTCTTTAGTCCTAGACTGTCCTACAAGAACTGCTTTAAGAAAATGTAAGAAATGCAGACAGTCACTTTAAGAAGACTGATGTCAGTCAGGAGTTTGAAGGCTCTGGCGTCTCTAGAGTAAGTAGTAAAGTCGAAGAGGCTTATTGTACTTACCAGTACTTACCACATGACTTGCCACACCCACCCTACTCATATGCTGAATTGGTGATGCCCAGGATCGAACCCATGACCTTGTCCAAAGGCGAGTGCTCTACCGACTGAGTTACCCGAATACAAAGGGTGGAGTAGAGGGTATGGTTATAGCTAAAGTTAAACAGATATATCTTATGACATTGTGATATTTATATACAGACACATAGTTGCTTTTAAAGGCACTTAAAAAATTGCGAATTGAATGCAGTTCTCCACACACCCCAAATGTCCAGGTTGATGTACTGGCTGATGATTAACCACTTAAACTTTATACTCCATTGACCGGGTCCCCTAGGGGTCTATACTTGGTCGCCTACTTTTTTTTACCGCATTGGAACACACTGTGAACTTGAGGATCTGCTATTTTCACCAAATGTTTGCCTGTTATGACATGCCCAGAATAGGGACGCAAAAGGTTCAAGTGGTTCAACTCATCAAAATTGTTTAGGAGCACTCAATTTGGAGCACCTGCCCTTCGGATATGAATTAGTAAATAATAAAGAATTCCAGTTAATCAAACTTACCAGAAAATAACTTTTAAAATGTCAATAGTTTTCCTCCACATTTTGGCATGATTATCACCTTTAGTTACTCCCAGGGTGCTTCAGATTTATGTATTTAATGCATGAAATTCAGAAAATGCCCATGGACACATCTACAGGGGCCAAGCCTTTCATCTCAAACAATGCTAGAAACGCCACTGGGTTAGGCCCTGCTGTAGCGTTATCTAGTGGCCTCCTACTCCACCACCACGCTGGCTGTTGCAAAGACATTCATCAACTTGACACCATACACACAGACAGGCACAAGGTGTGCGCACACGCACATTCATTCACTCACACACACACACACACACACACACACACACACACACACACACACACACACACAAAAAGACCCAAACAGCTTTGCCTCAGTCTCCCACTCCTCTCTTACATCTCTTTCTCTTTGAGGCACAAAGGTTCTTGCTGACTTTTCCCCCTTGCATCTCTCTCCCCCATGTCTTCCCCTGAGCTATATTTCTTCACCATATTACTTTCCAGAGACAGAGAGAGAGAAAGCAAATACTTTTTCTAGAGAGAGCAAGAGAGAGACATGGAGAACAAGGAAGAGTTCTAGCTCATCTCCCATTCTGCGGGACACTGGGATACATCGCGTGTTGTGTTGATTAGAGTGCATAATGCCCTCTTCAGTGTGTGTGCAGTGTGCACGCCCGGCTGATGGTGTGTTGTGGTTTGACTACAGGAAGAGACCAGCTGTCAGCAATAGTGGCTGGCTCTTTATTAGGCCGGATGACGGAGTGGGCTGCTGAGTGAGTGCCAAGAATTGACAGAGAGACATTTTGTTTTGTGTGTGTACAGTAGGCCTATGTCTATTTCAGTGCATGGTCAGGATCACACTGTATCTGTCACCTTCCTTCCACAGTAATGAGACAATTTCACACCCCAGCCAGATTATAAAGATTTAGAAGCTGTCAAATTGGGCACCACCCTTAAAAAAAATCACCATCTTCAATAATTAACAATTAACAGTCCCACATATAGGCTTGTACATGTTACTGTATGTGGAGCAGGCATTCAAGGTTCTGGTGGTATATTAGCTCTGGTCCATAGCGTTAGAAGGAGGGAGAACTCCTTCTAACGCTATGGACCAGAGCTAGTGGTATACCGTATACATTTCCGACCCTGTAATAAGCTCCTCAATAACTTAGATATGTATTGTAGTCAGAAATGTACCACATACAGTATATCTTGCTGCCCTTTACCCCATAACACACACACACATCCCACTATCACATCCCTCCATTCCTGTCCTTCATTCTCCCTTTCTCTTTTCTCCCTGTCCTAGGTGGTGTCGCTACTGAACATGAGTAATGATGTTGTCATCTCTGTAAGTCTCCATTTGTCAATGTCAGGAAAGTGTGTGTGTGTGTGCGTGTGTGTGTGTGTGTGTGTGTGTGTGTGTGTGTGTGTGTGTGTGTGTGTGTGCGTGCACATGCTCATATCTGTGTGTGTGTGTGGGGGGGTACACTAGTTGTAGAAACTGGAGGAGAAACAGGGCAGCCTCTAGGATAGCGTAAGCAGGGTGGGTAGGAAGGATGGAGGGAGAGAGAGATGAGAAATAAACCTATAGGGGGAGAGAGAGAGAGATAGAGAGAGCTTCAGTGTGGGAGAGAGATGTCACAAAGGAAGAGGGATGGGGTTAAAAGAAGGTGAAGAAGAGTGAGATTGAAAGAGGATGACAGTGGAAGGAGAAAATAAGAATGTGTGTGATTGCATCCCCTCTTTCTCTCTTCTGTCATGTCAACGACAGCCATGATTCATGGTAACTGTTATTGCCAGCCAAAATTAAGGCTTTGTTCTTTGGCATCTGCAAGTTTAATTATGCAAATTAGCTCTTGCAGACAAAACATCACTGTTTAGTCTGGTTTAAGATGCTATTTGAAAGTGTGTGCACTTGTCCCCGTCAGTAATACTACAAATACAATGAATATTACAGCCAGTCAGCCGGCAGGGTGAGTATATACAGTATGTTGTTGTTGTATGTGTCCTACTGAGTGATGCAAGCATGTGTACCAATGCATTAACCAAAAACGGCAAGATTCATTTATTATGATCAGCGAGAACATTCTCTCTTTATTGTATCTTTTCTGAAAAAAAAAAAAAAAGGTATTTTTTTGTAATTCTCTTTTGTTAACATTTCAGGATTCTGTACAGGATAAAAAGAAATAAGCACTGCTTTAGAACAGAGTCAAATCTCAAACTAGAAAAACAAATGAAAAAAATTTCAAAAAAGAGAAGAGGTTTACAATACAAATTAGTAGTAAGACATTGTCTGAAGTGCAATGGCATAGCTCAGATGGGTTAAAAGTGAAAAACAAAACAAAAATCTTGAAATAAAATACTTCTCTATTTTCCAACAAACGGTAAATACTTTACAGAGTAGAGACTGTATTATCTGATGTATTTAAACCTGTAAAAACATATTTACAAATAGCCATTATCTTTTATATACTTTTTCTCATAATCACATATATGTCAGCACCAGTAAAAAAAAAAGAAAAGAAAAAAACCTGAAACAAACAAATAAACAAAGAACATCAACAACAACGATTTCTTTAAAATGTCTACAATTGACTTGGTCCCGGTACATAATGATATTTGGAGGAAGCCGCATTTCTTCCCCAAGGGATATCATACCATATCATATCAGACTCTCTCTACAGAGAAGACCAAAAGTCACAAGAATGGAGAACTTTTGTGACCATATCTCTGACCTGGAAGAGATTCTATCTTTCCCGCCCCAACTTAAGCACCTGATTTATACTTCATCATATGACGGAGTCGTGCAGCAAAAAATAGATGATCTACAAGCTTGTACATCTTCTATTTTTGCTACGTGACACCGGCATATGACGGAGTATAAATTATAGGTCTAGGCTATAATGTCATGCCCAAAATATGGACACAGCCACCTACACACCTTGATTAAGCTGGTGAAAGAGTATTCACTCCAAACGTTCGTTTCAGCCTTCCTGATGTGCTATAGGTTCGTTTGCAGGTGTTGTAACTGAGTGAGTAATGGAACTACTGAAGCAGTGACTGCTCACCTAGTATTTCCGGCTCCAGAAAGGCTCAATCGATCCAAGAGAAACTGTTTATCCAGCTTAGCCACAGACATTGATGTAGGGTTTTATTTCGCAGTCTTCTTCTGATAGAACTGGGCAGAGATAGAACCCTAAACCAATGTCTCCTGAACAGAATTTCAAACTTCAAACACTGCAGACTCACACAGGAGGGTCTTACATTCCCATAGCAACACAACATAAAAAAGAAAAACCCAATTTGTGGGCACTACCAACAGTAGTTACACTTACAGGACAATGGGCATTATTCAAAATTGTATTTGTATTTAAAGGGTTACATTATATGATGACGAATGTACTGTACGATGAGAACAAATGGTTGGCAAGAATTAGTTTGCAGAGAAAAAGGCTTTTTGGTTTGTTGAGAATGTCAGAATTCTCAAGCTTTCATTCTCTTCAGTAAAATACATAGACTTGTAAAATAAAGCACATTCAAACCCATTCACACGTTTCATTCATCGTATAACTATGATTACAAAACAGTGTGAGAAGGGGCCATTGTATAAACAACTACTGTATTCAACATGGACTTATTATAGTCAATCATAGGAGAAACATGAGATTATCAACAGTGGTATTAGCTTGGTATTGACAAGAAGCAAATCTGTAGGCCTCAAGTGAAGCTTAACAGTAGATTTTCCTTCATGCTGCTATTCCGGGGCAGATAATGGGGAGATGCTGCCTGGAAACACTAACTGTTATGCTAACCATAACAACTCCTTAAGCCTGCATGTTTGCTACTATTTTGAAAAATCACAAAGTCACAGAGTCAATCAGACAAGCTTAGTAGTGGTTCATTTTTCAAGCGCCTGGCAAGGATGGTATGTCAATCTTCACAATTGTGTTACAACAGAGAACAGTTATGTTATGTATAGTTGAAGCAAGGGCATTCGTGGCTGCAGTAGAATAAAGCAACAGAGCAAAGCAGCACCCAGGAGAAGGCTGACGTATAATGGAAGTATAGGCTTTTTCAAAAAGACAACACAAGGTAGCCTAATTTAAACATCTCTAACTTTTAACTGACAATGACAACAACAGGTATTTTTCTTTCTTTTTTTAAGATAAAACACAAATAAATACAGCAATGTGGAAGGGCTTTCTAAGATATTTGAAATTTAGTATTTTCTTTAAAATGAAGTCACTTATGGTGATTGGATACATTCATTCAAAACTCCAACTCTGCTTTCAATTCGTGATTTGGTTTTGCCTAACATATGGATGAGGAGAAGGTCAATGTAACAATAGTTCCGGTAGCTGCCTCTCAGCCCAGTAGATATGTTCATACTCTCCTGGTGACTGGGACCGGTGCATATGCATTTGTTTGTGTACTGCATGTGTACTTTATGTGCATGTCATGCATCCAAGCTTGTGCATGCTTTAGCTGCCTCTTCTCTTAAGCCTAATTTATACTTTGTACAACCGTGTTACTCACCATAGTTGTACGACACAGTATAAATTAGGATTTAATTTCTGCTTCATTGTGTTCACCTCTCTGCACATGTATGCACATATGCATGCATGCACAAACAACACCTGCAGCTCCGCAAGGAAATGAAAGCACCAGCGCTCAGTTCAGGTCGGTTTGCATGGCAAAAGCACTAGAGGGCACTAGAGTGTGTCTGTGTCGCACAACAAAAGAACATCATTTGTTTTATTGCAATAAACCGAGAAGCATCAACAGAAGGGAACAGGTCTCCGGAGAGAAAGAGAGTGAGGGAGAGACAGGAAGGAAAGAGATAGACATGTGGGGGTGTAAATCTAAGGAAAATAATTGAAGAAGTGAGAGTGCTTTCACCTCCTCACACAGCCGAGAGGTCGGCGGCATATGAGACAGGTGGCGCTGTGGAGATGGGCAGGTATGCACATACACAGATACACATACAAATAAATCACCGTCTTGAGAGCAAGATCTCTTTCCCCTTCTTCGGTTCATGGTGTTCAATCAGCCCGCATGTCTAGCACTGTTATAGCGCACGTAAATGTGAAAGGGGCTGGTTAAGCACACCAGAACACGACGAGTGGAAAAAAGGAAAATAATTATGAGATTTTCAGGCCAGCTCACATCACATATCATGATCTCTCTCTACCTCTCATTCGCTGTCTCTCTCTCTCTCTTTACACACACACACACACACACACACACACACACACACACACACACACACACACACACACACACACACACACACACACACACACACACACACACACACACACACACACACACACACACACACACACACACACACACACACACACACACACACTTATAACCTTGCCTAAAACCTCTCCTGTTTTACAGAAAATAAACATGCCGGTCACCAGACGATGTTGTGTCTTCCATTCTGTATGATTTCCCCAGGTTTTATTTTTATTTTTTATTTTTTTTAAAGTTTCTCTCTTAGTCTATCCAGTAAAACTATGATCCACAGTTTATCCGTTGGCTATTGACCAGGAAAGAATTCTTCCATCCAACCATCGCCCGAGTCCAGCTCTGCCCCTGAACCATCACCCAATCCGAAGGCTCCTCCACCCGAGGGCCCGCCCCCATATCCATAGGACGACATGTCTTGATTAGCTGTCCTCTGATAGCCCTGTGGCTGACCCCCAACACCAACTCCCCCTGGTCCATAGGGGCCTCCCCCTGCTCCTGGTCCTCCCCCTGGTCCCATTCCTGGCCCACCAGGCCCTGGCCCAAAGCCCCCCATCCCACCCATACCCTGCCCCATCAGCCCCTGGTTCATCCCCTGGTTCATGACCATGGGCCGGGGCTGGTTGGTCCTAGGCTGACCCATGTGAGGGCCCATCATCGGGCCGCCCATACCCGCTGCTGGGTTGCCTACCCTGGGGTCAATGGTCTGGTTCATCCCCTGGCCTGGGCCCTGGAAGTGTTGTTTGGTCATGCGTGGGGGTTGACCAGGCTGCATCCCATAACCCTGGCCGGGGCTAAAGCCCACCATGTCTCCTCCCCCTCCTCCTGTAGTCCTTACAACTCCCCCGGCCATAGCCTGGAGATTCTGTCCTTGCTGCTGTGGCCAGCCGACTCCTCCCATTCCACTGCCTCCTGCTCCTGGTCCGCCTCCAACTCCCAGCATGCTTTGCAGTCTTTGGGCCTGGGCTTTGGCAATGGGCGGGCCTTTCAGGGCTTGCTGGGACATTGAGTTCATCAACATTCCCTGTCCTCCATACCCTCCAGGCCCACCACCTCCAGCTCCTCCAGGCATCCCCCCTACCCCGGGGCCTGCTTGTCTTGGGGGACCTCCAGCGGGGTTGTGCTGAGGTGGGAGACCCATGGGAGCCTGAACACTTTGGCTCTGGTGCTGTTGCTGGTGGATCATTTGGCTCATAGAGGGGTTAAGGCCATACAATGAACCCTGGTTGGACCCCTGACCACCATAAGGCAGGCCCATGTCGGACTGGGGCCCTACGGAGCTCCCCTGGGCCTGTACAGAGCCCATCTGGACCATTTGCTGTTGTTGCTGATTCTGCTGCTGTTGCTGCTGCTGTTGTTGCAAGAGGCGGGCGGCACGGATGTTCTGGAGAGCTTGGCTTCTGGACGCCATCTCCTGAGGAGTTCCTGGAAGAGAGGAATGGAGGTGTTTGAGAGAGCTAGACTACAGAAAAGGAGCAAGGTGGGCTAACATGATATAGGGAAACTGATGAGAGAAAATAGCTGGAATTGCAGAAATGGGTTTAAGGAAAGATCCTGACCCAACCAGGCTGACCTAACTAGAGTTCACATGCATCCACAGATGAGGTCACTACGTGACACCAAAGACACTGCTCAGACTCGGAGTGAATGTATTTCCTATGCATCCACCTCTCCTAGTTTAGTTCAACCTAAACTCATTTAGTTCATCCTAACATGGCAGCAATACCTTAGTTACACCTTTTTCTGATTAAGAACTTGGCTGTGGCAGCCTGTGGAAGCAGGCTAGTGCGGAAATTAGGGGTGTGCCGATACACTAATTTCACAAAACGATACGATACGATATTGGGCTCACAACTTCGATACGATTTCGATACGATACGATACGCACTTTTCTATTATGAAAATATATGGGGGAGAAAAAAAGCAAAAATGCAAACAAATAATTCTGTTTTTGCATTATTCAGACATGCATACTTGTAGCTTTTCAGCTACAATAGCCGTTTTGAATCCAAATAGGGCAATAGTGTGACACCTGACCCGAAAAAACAACAACATGTTGTCACCCTTTTCACCTCGGGGCTGTTTGCATGCCTGATTGCCTGATAAAAAAAAAAAATAATCAAAACGATATTTTTTCCCCCCAAAACGATAGATATCGTCACGAAAACGTATCGCGATATATCGCGGGACGATATATCGGCACACCCCTAGCGGAAATGGTCCTAAATCCCCTAATAAGCCCACATCTGACATTGTTCCACTAATCCCTCACCTCACAGCTTGCACCCCATCAACTGTTAACTTGTAACATTTAGAAACTCCGAATCAGAGTCAACAGGATTACAGTCTGACTCTAGATGCATAAGTAACTATGGAGAGAGCAGTGTCATATGGCAATGCAATATTACATACAATACATTAAATACAGTATATTACATTAAAACACATTATTGTGTTATCTTTATTATTGCATGTCTTAGTTTATAGCATAGTATTGCTCATACACCATGTACCATGGTCACTGAAAACACTCGATTCTGATTGGCCAGGGGATGTACATTATTTTTAGATAACTGCAAGGCTGCGGTCTCATGACTAATAATATCTATAATGGACATTGTACTGTATTAACAGTTATTTAAAGGTAGGGTAAGTGATATTTCTTGGTTAAAAGGTTTTTAGTTTAAATGTTAAATCCCTTTATTCTGATAGTATCATTGCTGTAGACTAGTGTTTGTTCAGTAACAAGAGTCTCTCCATTTCTCCAGTTCTTTAATAGAAAGGTGGGTTGAAATTTTTCAGCCAATCAGGAGAGAGTACCCATTTATCAGCTTCATTTTATAGTGTTCCAGTTTGTCTGCTCATTTCTTTGTGTCATCACTTCCAATTGCACTTGTTTAGTCTGTATCCTGTTTGAGTTCTCTATCCTGATTGGATAAAATTGGTATCCCACCCTGAAAATGCATTTTTTGTTTAATAAAGAGCTGGAGAGACATGAGGGCTCCCGTTACTGAACAAACACTCTATAGCAATGAGTACTATCAGAATATGGACCTATTTAACACTTATTTTAACCAAAGAAAATCACTTACCCCACCTTTAAGCTAATATTAGCACAAAACTATCTTTAAAACAACATGGATTTCAATATAATGGTTGCTAAGTGGCTATGGTGTAAGCAGCTCTCAGCTGTGCACGGAGGCGTTATCCCATACATACATAATACACAGTATATATTGCAAATATGATTCTATATTGCCTACTGCCTACAAAAGGACGCCAGGGTTAAGTTGGTTTAGGATCATGACAATAATAACTGCATTTGTTGTTATTGTCATTCTTATGAGCTTCTAGATGGCTATTTTTGGTGAAGAGATTTGGTGTCGACTAGAGCAGTGGTTCTCAACCTTTTCAGGCCACGACCCCCCAAAATAATCATATTTGAACTGGGGACCCCCCACCCTAATAAGCACTTGGAATGTAGCAGTTGGGGTATTCGATTTTGTTTGACTCTTTTTACCTCTTATATCATTTGACAATTTGTCCAGTAGTACAGTTTGTTGGTTACGTTTGACACAGTAATGATATTTTTTCTAGGTATTAAAAAGGTCTTAAAAGAAGTGACAAAATTGTCACTTCACTGGGGACCCCCCCAAAATCATGAGGTGACCCCCCCTGGGGGTCCCGAGCCACAAGTTGAGAACCACTGGACTAGAGAGAAGAAAATAGCGGATCACGTACAGTACATAGCCAAACCCGTTCAACTCAGTATTCGTTTACCGAGTATAGAGCAGTGCTTCTCAAACCTTTTCATGTCAAGGACCCCCAAATTGACACATATTAGCCCACGGACCCCCATTCGAAAATATATGCCAGGGACCCCCATAAGAGAAGATTTTTACGGCTATAGCAGTGACTCTCAAACATTTTAATTTCAAGGACCCCCAGTTTGATACGACTTTGATCTCTGGGACCCCCCCCATCTACACTGTAGTATCATCTGTGTTCATTTAACTCTGAGAGTTACAGAGCCATAAGTGTCCATTTGGTTCCTAACTATCAATCATTTGGCTGGGGACCCCCCTGGAACCCCCCTCAAGGACCCCTGGGGGTCCCCGGAAGTTGGAACCCACTTTGAGAACCAGTGGTTGAAGTGGTTAATGCCAGTCTCACACTGACAGACAGACTATTTGATGGCTATAAATGGCTTCCAACTCGACTTTCCTCCCTCTCTCCGTTACTTCTTCATCTCCTCTTCTGCGCTTATCTCCATCACACTCTCACCCACTCGTCTCTTTCTTTCCCCAACCTCTCTATCTTCCTGCATTAGAGCGTCTAACCGATTGCTCTTAACCCCCCCAATCCATCTCTCTGACTTCATCGCAAACTCTAGGGGGTTCCAGGACAGACAGGTTGCCGTGGTAACAGGCAGAGCAGGAATATTCAGTGTTTTTTTTTTCCTCTTCGTTTTTACCGGAGGGAGAGAGAGTGGGACAGACAGAACGAGAGAGAAAGAGAGAGAGAGAGAGAGAGGGAAAACAGACAGACAAAGAATAATAGAGCAGAGTACTAATCGGTATCACTGACATAAGTGCTGAACAAAGTGCACTCAAGTTGGTTCAAGATGGCTACATGTTGATCCAGTAGTAGTGGCGTTAGTGTGTATATACCGTATGTGCATGTTTAAGTGTCTGAGCAGCACATAGTAAAATATAACAGGTAAATGGCGGGGCGCAAGCATTAGGTGCCTGGAGAAGACATTATTGAGTGTGTTTAACCCTACGGTTTGTTACCACCCAACTACTGTACATGTGCGTGTATGAGAATCAGGTAGGAAACAGTATGTGAATATGTCCATTGTCTCTGGGTGTGTGCACACATACATAGGGGCGGCAGTGGCTCAGGAGGTAGAGCGGTCGCTTGGGAACCGGAAGGTTCCCAGTTCGATCCCTGGCTCCCCCAAGAGTTAGTGTCGAAGTGTCCTTGAGCAAGAAGACACTGAGCCTTGCAGGGTTTCCTCCGCCTTTGGTGCACGAATGTGTGTGTGAATGGGTGAATGTAATGCACAATCATTGTAAAGCACCTTGGGTAAAGGCACTATATAAATGCACCATTTACCATTAATTTTATTTACATGTACTTGTTGTCATTCAACTAAAAATAATATGCTAAGTGTGGGAGCTTTGGGTGTTGCAGGGATCAAACCATAGAGTTAAAAATAATAGAGAGGGCACCGGATATCGCCTCCCATCCACTTGCATTGAGTTGCTCACCCAGCGCATGGGCCTAATTGAAGCCTTCTTCCGGGTTGGAAACGTATGGGAAAATGTGATGGGCGCGGCCTATTTGGGGCTTCAGTGACGTCACTGGAGCCCCATGGGCTCGTTCACATACATTGGCCACACCTGCAATACCTCAAATGGCCAGCATGTCCATTTGGCTTCAATGAAACCACTGGGTTCTGGGGGCTTGGATCAAACCTGGCTGTGACCTTCTGGTTACGAGACATGTCTCTCTTTCCCCACAAGGGACACCCTTGTCAGTTCTAATTAATTTATTAATTTATTTGTAACTCTGATTGCGCACATTTGTAAACACTCAGAGTTAAATTAACCCATTCAATCCGGGAACGCATATCAGTGTGATTTTAGGATTTCTTTGGCTATTTTCTTTCTTTTTTTTTTTGTGAAAATGTGTGCAAATCTTTGAAGGTATATTTTTAAAGCAAACATTTGTAACTCAAATCTTTGCTTCTGGGGGTCCCTGGAACAAAACATTTTGAGATGGGGGTCCGCGGCCAAATACATATCTAAAAATGTTCTCTAAACAACTAACAGTATATATTGCTATATCAGTGGTGCTCCAACTTTTCAATGTCAAGGACCCCCAAAATGATATGTATTTGGCCGAGGACCCCCATCTCAAAATATGTTGTTCCAGGGACCCCCCCAGACGCACAGATCGGAGTTAAAAATGTTCGCTTTTAAAACGTATATATATATATATTCAGGGGTGCACATAACTTTTTAGAGAAAAAAAAAAAAAAAAAGGACGCTCTGCTTCCAAATTCCGCCGATTCTTTTTTCTCATGCCGTTTGGTGAAGCCCCCAAGGTTGGTGCCCTGTGCTGCGCTGCTTTTATCCGCCAGATTGGGACGTTCACGGCATATTTTGCACCATTACGGTGCGTTCATCATCGGTGACGAGTGCCTCTAACAGCCGCTGCTGGCTGCGTGCACGCAGCGAGGCGATGCGAGGCGATGCGAGACACTCACACAATCACGTGCAGCATGCGTCCTCTCCCCCTGCTCCTAATGGCTGTACATGGGGCCGACGCATGCTTTAGCGTGATTGTGTGAGTGTGGCTTCAGGAAGTAAATTCCTAGCCTCGATCTCCAGGCTTTTATTTTTTAGTTTTGATAAAAAATAAAAGCTTGGAAATTCCTGTCCCAGCTGTTGGTGCGCAAAAGCGCCTCGCGTCGTCTGATGTGCTGCGCATTTTTTATTTTGGGTGCGCATGCGCACCTGCGCACCAGTTATGTGCACCCCTGTATATATTCAAAAAGTTGCACACATTTTCCACGATTCTTCAAAAAATAGATCTACGAGCTACGAGCTTGTATATCTGCTATTTTTGAATAGCCAACAAAATCTTAAAATTACACAAATGCGTTTGCGGTCTTAATGGATTAAATTAAACAGTGTACGTGATGTCTTACCTTGGTACTGATTGACTTGAGGGTAAGGGTTCCTCTGCCCCTGGGCCATCTGTCTCGGGAGATGTTGCTGTTGCTGGAGCTATAGCACAAACACAGACAAACGCACATACAGAGCATTCAGTACTGCTGCATATAGTACCATACGATTCAATACTGAATCATAAAGTTGCAGAAACCTCTCATCTTCATATCTCAACCTTTCATGTTTTTTTCCCCCCGTAAATTAACTCATTGGGTGCCATTAACGTGTTTCACGTGTTTTTACCGCTATGGCGCAACGTGCCAATGACGTGTTTGCCGTGTTTTTGAAAAAATTGTAAAAAATAAAAATAAAAAAAACGCTATATATTTTTTAAAACATGTTCAGAACCCAAGATATCATTATCTGAAGATTTGCAGCTCCATCCACTCCTTGGTTAACGTATAACTGAAAAAGGCTGTATCTCGCTTCCTAAGGGACCAGTCGAAATTTACATAAGGGGGGGCATGGAGGAAAATAGGGGAGGGTCATGCCTTTCTAATTTTGGTCCAAGGGAGGGTCAGCTAATTTTACTTTGAATCCAAGGGAGGGTCATGCAATTTTGAATTGATAAAATAGTCCGTTTTTTATATACCTTTTTAGTACAGCAGAACAGTGGTCAATGACCCCTCTCCATTTCAAAGGATACAAAGAATTCAAATCAAGTAACACCTTGTCTATTTAGAATCAATGACGGTCGTTAACAAGCCATCAACGCACAGCGAGTGTGAACGACCCAGTCAAATCTATTCAGCGTCTTAACGATGGTGGTTGAACAATTAAGCAAAACTTCAACAGGCGTTATTGGAGAGATGCATTATAAATAGGCCTACTATAACTGGATATTCATAAATTTGAAGTAATTCTGTGCATGTGATTAATGTGGATCTATATGGACAGTTGTGTATAGATGCCTATAGCTCCACAAGTAAAACCAGAAGCATCAGGCC
The DNA here is from genome assembly GCF_963280865.1 of Gymnoscopelus braueri. Classification (NCBI taxonomy): domain Eukaryota; kingdom Metazoa; phylum Chordata; class Actinopteri; order Myctophiformes; family Myctophidae; genus Gymnoscopelus; species Gymnoscopelus braueri. Next base: position 31,227,632 of record NC_137604.1, on the reverse strand, counting down.
ATAATTGATAGCCTAATTTGTTTTATGTAGGCAACAGTGTAGTTGTAGTCACTGTAGTTGATAATTAAAAGGGCAGAGTGACAAAAGTTTTAAACTACTGGTTACCAAATATTCAACTTTCTTCAATCTGACCAGGATTCAATGGGTTTCCCACATGTAAGATGAGAACACTATCCATTCTGCTACCACTACTACAGATACACTGTGCATTTAGCAAGACTGACTACACTACAGCAATGTTCTAATCAATGTGGAAAGCAAAACATTGGACATATCAGTTTTAAATGTCATGTTGTATTTGATGGGGAGGGTTAGGGGTGTCAAGAATTTCACAATACGATACATGATGTTGGGCATGATATCGATATGATATATTATTAATGTTCTTTTCTCATGTATCATCAACATTGGCCATCATCTTATAAATAACGTTATAAAGCAAGTTAGAAACAATTACAAAGTGCTTTGTACACAAATAAATACATTTGTGCAAGCTTAATGGAGAAGTGAAGTTCTCACTAACTATAAACCCATTGTTTCAGAGGACAGATAGACACTAATATAACAAATATAATATAATATAAGACTGCATAACTATAAATTCCACAAACCTCATATTTTTGTCATCTGGACATTACCAACCAAGTGCAGCCTAGTTATTTCCAACAGCTAAAAAACATCTATAATACCAGATACAGTATAATACAATCTTAGATTAGATGTAGGCCTATTTGAGAGTGCAGATGCATGTCACATTAACGAGCGTCAACGAGCATCAGCTGACACACAACACCTCCCCTCTGCAGTGCTTTAAACTGAAAGTGACTGACTGGAGTCCGTTTCATTTCTCTCCAAAATACCTTGAATATGATGGAGGACATGATTAATAATTACTATGATTATGATAAGCTTTACATTTCATATCATACAGTAAAAACTCCTAACTTTCACCGGCAAAAAAAAAAGAAAGTGTTTTTTTTGTATTAAAAAAACAATTAAAAAAATATTACGATACAGTATGACATCATGACAATACCTATCATCACATTTTAATACCACGATAGGCTATATCGTGACACTTCTAGGCGGGGAGGGTTACTCTTTTTTTTGTAATCACTTGGGGAGGGTCATTGATTTATTTTTTTTGTCAAAGGGAGGGTCATGGCATTTTAGATCAGGGCACATACATTTCCTCCATGCCCCCCCTTATGTAAATTTCGACTGGTCCCTAAGCACTTTTTTTTTACTTTGAAAAAAACTCTGGCACTGGGACAATATAATATAGAAATAATTCTGGCAATTCTGGCACTCAATTGTACTACCTATGAGTATGTAAAAGAACAAAAACGAATAAACAAAACGTAAAAAAAATAAAATAATAATCTGGCACTCAATGAGTTAATGACCTACTTCGTCATACTACAATGTCACACAAAAGTAGCAAAAAAATTGCCTTGGAGAATTGCCAAAAAAGCTTGTAGATCGGCTATTCTTTGCTATTTTTATTGAACCAATGAAAAGTATTAACAAGAGCTTGTGACTAAATTGGATCCATTGGAACGTAGGTTATTTTGTCCATTTCCTGAAAGGTTACAGTTTTGAACATACAAGGTTTCCACCTGCCAGTGACGATATTAACTCTCTCTGTCCGTCTGCCTAATTTATGCTTCATTGCAGGATGCATCTCGCCGGGGTTTTCACTTGTAAATCAGTTCCTTTCAATGCACGACGTCCTCGTGGAACGAAGCATAAATGAGTTTTATGCTGTGTTCACACTGGCAGCTACAAAAGATACAAAGCTGCACAGCAATTGGAGCTTTGTACCTTTGTATCTGAAGTTCAAACCAGCTCAACTTTCTTGTAGATTTTGTAGCTGCTATAGCTTTTGCAGCAGCTACAAAGGTCGGGTGTTCTTTGCAGTGTATCTTCATGTCACTCGCGTACATTGACAATGAATACAAAACTACAGGCTATATATATAGCCTGTAGTTTTGTATCTGCCAATGTGAACGCAGCATAGTGTATTGCACAGGACAGAAGCATGCCAAGTGTAACATTTTGTATCCACAGAGTACTGAACCATTATGTTTACAGCTCTGTTGGCTATGTGTACATTCACAGAGCTGAAATGTGCACACATACAGGAAAAAAGAAAACATATTTCACACATTTTCACACAGTTCGCCGAAAGCATATTTTGGACTATTAGTGTATATTTGAAATATTTTTTTTTTAAATTGTTTTTAAATAATATTTTGGTAATAAATGTATTTGCACGGTCAAAATCAGTTAAATTGTTTTGGTCAGATGTATGCATGCATGCGTGTATGTGTGTGTATGTATGTATGTACTGTATGTGTGTGTGTCTTTTTGCAGTTAGGCCATTCTACCAGAATAGGACAACAACTGCTCAGTAATCCAGTGGAAAGCTGGTTGTTGATATTATACCATATGTTATATGTATGGCATGAATGTATGGGATGAACTGTTGGATCCCTACAGTCTGCATTCAGTACCTACTGTACATGCAGTACCTGCCGCTCATACAACTATAAACGTCATATCTGGTTAAACAGAGGTCTTTGTCTAAATGGAGGTATGGCATCTATTAATCTACAAACACAGAAAAAACTGTCACAAGATTGTCATACAAGATTTAGACGTGTGTGTGCGTGTGTGTGTGTGTGTGTGTGTGTGTGTGTGTGTGTGTGTGTGTGTGTGTGTGTGCTCAGCCAATTAAAACCAACATGACTTCAGAGTTCAGAACTCTTTAAAACCAGATTCCCTCATAGAGAGAAAAAGAAAAAGAAAACAACAAATTATCACAGCAGGTGGCATGTGGCTACACACACACACACACACACACACGTGTGTACATGCATGCAGGTGCACAAGAACCAGAGATGAAAGGAAGTAGTGAGCACGGGAGGGAGCTGGTTGAGGATAATTATACATGCAACCAAATGACAGCGAGGAAGAGGAGATGATGAGCCGCTCACTTTGGAGACGACCAACACAAATACCTACAGATGACGAACGAACACACACGCACACAAACACACTGTATGATTTTCAGTACCGCAGTGAACTGTAGGCCTGTCTGGACCAATAGTGTATATTGCATTCACACACACACATACACACACACACACACACACACACACACACCTGTTCGGCCAGTAGTTGCTGCTGTTGTTGCTGTCTCTGCTCTCGGAGGATCTGCTGTTTCTGCTGTTCCATCAGGTGCAGCTGCACCCTCTTCTCCTGCTCCATGGCCATCATCTGCTTCATCATGACCTGTTGCTGGTTGCTTAGGTAGCCCGGTGGTGGCCCCGCCCCCTGGTTAGGCCCCACCCCTGAAGCCACGCCCCCTGCAGGGTGAGGGGGCGGGACGGCGCCGGGCGGCCGGGACATTCCCACCACCCCCTGTTCCTGGAGAGAGAGACACACAGCAGAAGGTTGCGCTTAGTTAATCGATCAGTTAATTGGTTAATCAATCACTAAACTAATCAAACACCGGACGGTCAAGAAAACAGCTGGCAAAGCCACTCTTGGCCTCGTGAAGGCCAAAAGGGCATATTTAAACCAACTCAATGCAAATATGACCACTACCTTCAACGATACCCCATAAGTATATGAACTATAGACACAATTGCAGTGAATAAATCTCAGACAAAGGGGCTCCCAGTTCATTCCCCAAACACTTGTAGTCCCGAATAGCTCAATGGATACAGCATGGCATCAGCACCCTCAGGATAAGATTCGATTCACGCTGGGGTCACCTATTCTAACAATGTATAGCGTACAGTATGTGCTGATCAGATACTGTACATAAAAAGACAATGCCAGAGCCAATTAACTATCTATCTGAATAGCTGCCTATTCTGTTATATTCCAGCTCATTAGCCACACTCAAAGTGCCTCTGAATAAGAAGTCAAAACAAAGATAAAGAAAGTGCCGCTGATGGACTGCTCTTTCTACCTATCTTTCTTCTCCTTTATTTCTTTCGTTCTTTCTTCCATTCTTTGATTGTGTTCAGTGGACGACCAGGGGTTCTCCCACTGGAGCCCTGGCAGGTCCTCAGCGCATACATTATCTCCTCATTAGCATATAAAGAGCACTTCCTCCTCCACTCAGCCGTACGCTAATCTCTAATAGGATGAAATAGCCTCCTCTGGCCAATGGGAGGAGAGCGTTTATGAATCTATTAAAGGTCAGATGGCTGCAAGAGAGAAGGCATCACAGGATGATCTGGCAAGAGGGGAGAGGTTTGAGGAGGGAAAAATACATTTTAAAAATGAAATTTGCGGTGGTCCACGTAGAGAACCCACTGGGTGAACACACCCACCCAGTTGAAAAACGTACCGTCAGTCAGAGGACAATACAGAGTTAAACAAAACACGTGTGTCACAACAGCACATAGCCACGGGTAGAGTTGAGTCAGCTACGTACATAAACCACGTGAGAGAAAACATAAACCACATTAACTATGGCGTCCTTATTTTGGGCACGTCATTTCCAAAACTCTAACAGAATTGGTATAGTTTAGAAGGAAAAAAGATTGGACCAATTGACCAAGTATAGACCCCTGGGGGCCCCGGGCAACTGAAGTATATAGGGTCTGAGTGGTTAAGAGACATGTAAATGTCGTCACAAGTGTGCTTATGAAACAGTACTCAGTCAGGCCTAAATTATACTTCAGCAAATGACCGTGTCACTTGTCTAAGGCGAGCGTCGTACAATTAAGTATAATTCAGCCACGAGGCTCTGCGTTTCAAAGAAGGGAGTACGGTGTGTACAGATCTCAATATTACTGTGCAAACATGGTGCAAGGCAATAGCGATCAGCATTCCTAGCTATGTGTTCCATGTCCTTTTGGCATGTGCCGGACAATCCAATAATACCAGACAGGCGGGGAGAGAGGGAGAAGGAGGAAATGTAGTATTAGGCTTCAACCAGTGGGGGGCAGTGGTCATCTTCAAGCATGTGCGTGTGTATGTGTGTATGCGTTTCACTAGCCTCTTCTCAGCAGATGGCTCAATCATGATGGCTCTGATCTACGATCCCCCCCACACACCTCCGCTTTTCTTCTCTCTACCCCCCACCCCCTCCCCTTCTATGTACTGTGGGCCTGAGTCATGTCCGCACAATAGTATGGCAAAGAAGGAATGGAGAGAAACATAACGAGATGGCTGAGAAGAGAGAAAGAGTGAAAGGAGTCATAGACGTATGGATGTCAGTCAGTAACAGGTAGTGCAGAAAGAGAGGAACAGTGAAGAGGAGGGAGAAGTAAACAGATAGACTAAAGAAACTGTTATTACTATAATCATGATTTATGATTGCATATTATCATTGTTTATTATTGTTAGCAAACTGCTGGCTTGCTAACCCTTGGCTACATATCATTTCATGTCAAAAAAGCACAGTGGATAGAACCAACATGAGAAACGGCAACATGTAAAAACTAGTGGTGAAAATTGGGAAATGCAGTGCTCAAAGGAAAGAAGTGTGTGTGTGTGTGTGTGTGTGTGTGTGTGTGTGTGTGTGTGTGTGTGTGTGTGTGTGTGTGTGTGTGTGTGTGTGTGTGTGTGTGTGTGTGTGTGTGTGTGTGTGTGTGTGTGTGAGTGAGTGTGTGTGTGTGTGCGTGTCAAAAGAGAAAGGAGGTTGGGAGGAGGAAAGAAGAGGGAAGAGAGAGCAGGTACCTGATTAGAGGAGAAAAGTAAGAGGCGGCCAGGAAGTGATGAGGGTGGAGGGCCAAAGAAGGAGGAGTAAAAGATGGAAAGAGCGGCGAGGAGAAGAGAGTGGGCAACCTGGCAGCAGTCGCTGTGGGGAGGAGCAGATGGTGCACGGAGGAGCGGTAATGGCCGCCATGGCTGGTCGCCCCCAACAATGTTGGGCAGACCCAAGGAGTGCTATAGTGACATACACATACTGCAAGCACACACGCACACGCACACCTCCCTTTTAGTTGTATTCCTTCTTTCTTTCACTAAGTTGTGTCAGTCCATCTTTCATTCTCTCTGTCCCAACTGATGACTGTCGCTGAATAATGTAACAAAGTGCATCTAAAGTCTCTCTCTCTCTGTCTGATCTCTCTCAGTCAGTCTCTCAGTTCCTCTCCAAACATCGTTCAGTCCTCATCCTCTGACTGTCCCAGCAGAAAGAACACTACGTAACTGTTAGCTGAGCTGCTTACAGGAGTGATGGAACAGCCATGGAACAGGATATGTGCATTTAGCCCTATATACACTACTTTGTCGTACAACAAATAGCAAAAATAGCCGATCTACTGTACAAGCTCAGCTCACAGTGTGTTGCATGGCTTGTAGATCAGATATTTTAGCTATCTCGAAAATCTTAAAAATGTTAAAATAATTTAGGAAATCTGCTCAAAATAAGGACGCTAAAGTAAAGTATTTTTTCCCCAAGTAAATCACACACAACATGCAGTTGTTTTCAGCCAGCGACACCGGCATACGACGAAGCAGGAATTAGGCTTAAGTCACTCACTAACACTGCTGTGAAATATTAACGGTTGGACACTAAAAGAGGGAGAATGCCGGGAAAGGCAGGGAGAGGAAAGAAGAATGTGTTATCAATTGTTCCGGATGAAGTGTGTGTGTGTGTGTGTGTGTGTGTGTGTGTGTGTGTGTGTGTGTGTGTGTGTGTGTGTGTGGTGCAGGCGAAGGCTGTCATCTTTATTGGGTTAGGAGGCATGGAGAGCCCAGGGGATTACATTACACATGGAGCAGGCGGAAATATGCGTGTGCATGTGCGTGTGCATGTGTGTGTGTGTGTGTGTGTGTGTGTGTGTGTGTGTGCTCGCTGGGGGGGGGGGGTTGTCTGTGTGTGTGTGTGTGTGTGTGTGTGTGTGTGTGTGTGTGTGTGTGTGTGTGTGTGTGTGTGTGTGTGTGTGTGAGAGAGAGAGCGAGAGAGAGAACCAGAAAATGGAGATGTGAGAGATATGTCTCACATATGTGTGCATGTAAGGTGTGTGTATGTACAGTATAGTGTGCATGCACATGTAAGCATCTCCACACATCTCCATGTGCATACTGTATGGTGTTATGGCTGTGCAGTCCGGCCAGGATGAGTTTACCTGTCCCTATGGTGACCACACTGCAGCAACATTACCCACTGCATTTTGTACTCTGCAGTAACACACACACACACATGCATGCAGTAACGCGCGCACGCACGCACGCACAGGTCGCACGCACGCACACACACACACGCACGCGTATGCACACAAAATAAGTGTGGTGGCCTGGGTGTTTATGTACTTTCCAGAGTGGCACAAGCCTGTCACCTGATTCTGAGAGAGAGAGAGAGAGAGAGAGAGACATTGAGAGAGAGAGAGACAAATACAGAGAGAGGAGGGAACGGTAAAGAGGAGGAGAGAGGAAGTGAAGGGCGAAAAGACAAAAGGAATCTTTTTGGAAGCAACAGCAGAAATTGACTGAGCCTAAAAAGCTGCAATCACACAGCCAAGTTAAAATTGGCGAATGGGCTGTCACCATGACTCAGACATAACCATGCCCCTCGTATGGTATGGGCGTATACCGATGACGTCAGGGATCTCCATATATGGGCATAAAATGGACACGGACCGACACAGATGCAGAGATCTCCATATCTGGGCATATACTGACGACATCAGGGATATCTAGTACAGTAAATGCAACATTTAGCACTGCTAGTGGCAGAAAGTAGGCAATGTAGGCAAATATAGCCTAGATTAAAGCCTTAGCCGTATGGCGAGGTATAAATTAAAGAGGCTGTGTTTACCGTACTTTAACACATTGACTGCCAAGGACATACAGTATCTATATATAGGATATTACGTCATCTCAAATCCAACCCTTTACTGTCAAAGACGTAATATTACGGTTAAAATGAAAACAAAGCAATAAAAACACTTTAATCTGAAGTGGGCCTCGTCAGGCATGAATATGATGACATCACTGATGAGGACAGCCAGCCGATTGGTCAGCCGTCGTCATGACGCCGCCCTGGTGAGCAGCTTCCTGTGTCCTCGATGCCCCGCCCTTCCCCTTTGCAGCCAACCAACAAGGAGCCTCGCTGCTAAACAGGTCAAAGGTCAGAAGGCGGGGCAGAAGCCTTAGAACAGGAAGTCCAACAAAGAGAAACAGGAAGTAGAGATCAGACGGTGGGTGACGGTGTCTGAGTTGGCTCACGCCATGAACAATGACTTTGATCACGTGCTGGAGGCTCTGCTGAACACAGGAGGAGAGCTGGATGATCTGGAGGAGAACTCTGTCCTGGAGGAACGGTGGATTAAGGAGGTCGTCAGGAGATCTGGAATGAAGTTTAAATACCAAACCCTGAGCCAGACCAGAGACAGAGCCAACACTGACGCACACAGGAGAGCTCCTGCAGAGCCTGGTTCCTTGGTACAGCGCCCTCCGGTGGTGACCATCATGGGTCACGTGGATCACGGTAAAACCACTCTGCTGGACAGCCTGAGGAAGAGTCAGATCACCTCTACTGAGCATGGAGGAATCACACAGCACATAGGAGCCTTCATAGTGCAGCTTCCGTCAGGAGAGAAGATCACCTTCCTGGACACTCCAGGTCACGCTGCCTTCAGCTCCATGAGGGCCCGAGGAGCCCAGGCCACCGACCTCATCATCCTGGTGGTGGCAGCAGACGATGGAGTCATGAACCAAACCCTGGAGTCCATACAGCATGCTAAGAATGCTAACGTACCCATCATAGTAGCAGTGAATAAGTGTGATAAACCTCAGGCTGATCCAGAGTCAGTGAAACAACAGCTGCTGCTTCATGATGTGGTTTGTGAACAGTTTGGAGGAGATGTTCAGGCCATTCACGTCTCTGCTCTCAAGGGTGATAACCTATTGGCTCTGGTGGAAGCCACGGTAACGCAGGCTGAGGTGATGGAGTTGAAGGCGGAGCCAACAGGACTGGTGGAGGGAACAGTCATCGAGAGTCGCAATGACCGAGGGAAAGGGCCTGTTACCACGGCAATCGTGCAGCAGGGTACTCTTCGTAAAGGCTGTGTGCTGGTAGCAGGTAAAACCTGGGCTAAAGTCCGCTTCCTGTTTGACGAACACAACCGCCTCGTCAAGGAGGCCACGCCCAGCGTTGCCGTGGAGATCGTTGGATGGAAGGAGTTCCCTTCTGCTGGCGAGGAGATCCTGGAGGTGGAATCAGAGCACAGAGCCAGGGAGGTGGTAGAGTGGAGGTGCTATGCAGAGGAGCAGGCCAGGCTTCAAGAGGAGGTGCAGGTCATTGAGGAGAAGCAGAAGGAGCACCAGGACGAGCACCGTCGCCAGAGGGAGGCGCTGTCTCACCTCAGCTGGAGGCAGAGGAAGGCAGCTCTCTATCGCTCCAACAGACAGCAGTTCACCCAGCGACCCAGCGAGAGGACCGCCAGCCAGGAGTTGAGCCTCCCACTCATCATTAAAGGTGATGTGGACGGGTCAGTAGAGACGTTGCTGAACATCCTGGACAGTTACGAGGGTCAGGATCAGTGTCACATGGAGCTGCTTCACTTCGGCATCGGAGACGTTTCCGAAAACGACATCAACATGGCTGCCACCTTCTCAGGGTCCATCTATGGCTTCAACGTGTCCATCAACAAGCAGGTTCAACAGTTGGCGTTGAAAAAGAACGTTGCGGTCAAACTTCACAACGTGATTTACAAACTCATCGATGAGCTGAAGAGCCAGCTGAGCAGCACACTGCCCCCTGTGGTCACCGAGAATATACTGGGGGAGGCATCGGTTTTGGCCATGTTCGAGGTGACCATGGGGAAGAAGGTTCTGGTGGCCGGCTGTCGGGTTCAGAAAGGACTTCTGGACCGAAGAATGAAGTTCAGGATGACCAGAGGAAGAGATGTGGTCTGGGAGGGTTCTCTGGCGGCCCTGAAGCATCACAAAGACGACGTCCAATCGGTGAAGAGCGGGATGGAGTGCGGCCTGTCCGCCGACGACGATGACGTCACCTTCTCCCCCGGTGATGTCATAGTCTGCTACGAGCCAATAGAAACGCTGCAGAAGATCACATGGGACCCTGGTTTCTGATGCCCTGCATGCTTTCCCCCAAGTGTGGTCCGGGGACCCCCAGATGTCCTTGAGGGGGGCTCCAGGGGGTCCCCCAGGCTAAACGAGTTAATATGGCATCACGATCAGTTCAATCACATTAACCCTTTGGGACCGGGAGCGAATTTGTGTCATTTTATTCGATTTCTTTGGGCTATTCGAGTGCCGCGCTGCGAGCTTGTGGATCTGCTATTTATTTTTGGGGGATCGTGAAGGTGTGTGCAAATCTTTGAATATATGTATCTTTGCTTCTGGGGGATTCTACAAATGTCTTCTAAATCCTAACAGTTTTTTGAAACAAACGTATGTTGCTATAATATCAGTGGTTCTCAAAAACATTCCATGTCAAGGACCACCCAAAATGATATGTATTTGTCCGCAGACCCCCATCTCAAAATATGTTGTTCCAGGGACCCCCAGAGTGGAGAGAAGAAGGATCCACCCGGAAATGTCCTCATCCAAAAAATAATAATCACCCCGTCCACTACAATGTTAACAGATTTATAAAAATACATCTATCTCTGATTTCTTCTCCCAGACTGCGTTTTCGAGGCCCCCATAACTACAGAACGGACGATCGCAGTTACAGTGTTTTTGTTCTGGTGGAAAGAAGAGAGACTCGTCCTTCCACCAAGACATTGTTTGTTTACATCCGGGATGAAAAAAGAAATCTGTGGATCGTCAAAATAAGGTAAAACCGCTGGCAGTGGCGGATTTAATTAATACCCTCAATGAATGTGTTAATGGGTTAAACTGGTCAATGGTGGTGTATGCACCTCTCCCAGCTTTAGCAGTATAGCATCGATGGCAGAGCAGCCACATGCTCAGAGAGATCATCCCATCAAGGTCACACGTTCGATCTCTGCGACAGCTGGTGCCCATCAATGTCAAAGTGTCCTTGGGCGTGACACGGAGCCTCCGCTCCGCTGTGGATGGAAACGTTTGATCGCTTGTTCAAGAAGCGTACGTCTGCAATGTTCAGACTATAAACACGGTGCAGGTGAGAGCCTAGCGTGAGGGGTAGACTCAGGGACATGACATGAGTCTCTAAGGAACATGCAGTACATGCCTTCATCACTACTTCACATACTACAACTACACTTGTAAACACTGTTGGTGTTTGTGACAATACACGTTTGATAGCCAAGGTTTGGGAGTAAACTAAAAGATTGAGTGAACAAAATAATGAATAAATCAAATTTAACTATTTTTGAAAACCTCAGCAGCGTGACGAGGCGCTGAGCGTTAATTTTGCGCTAGTGCGTTCACGTCACGTGTGCCGTTTCATCTGCTTGCTGAGAGCTGAAATATTTTCAACTACGGCGTTTGGCAGCGGTTTTAGGCGAGCGCCATAGCGTTTGCAGCCGGGAAAAAAAACGTCCTGGTGGACACGGCCCCCCAATAGTGGAACAAGGAAGAAAAGAGGTGGGTCCAGACAGTAAATCTGGAAATTAAATGTGACATACAGGTCATGAGGCGGATTCGAACATGTGAAGTCACACACTCACGGTATAGGTCTGTATGCTATGTGGTATTGTGCTTTATGTACTGGTTACAAACAGAATGTACTATTGTTTGTACTGAAAACAATAATACATCCATGTGTATGAAAGCATGTAGTGAAAACTCAAAAGTATGTCGATATTATGGAGCACCTGCTGAGAGCTTCACACACACACAATAACCCTGAGCAGATGGTGCAGCCAGACCTCACAGTATTAAACTATCCCATAGCGCCACATGTAAAGAAGACATCACATTGACACACACACACACACACACACACACACACACACACACACACACACACACACACACACACACACACACACACACACACACACACACACACACACACACACACACACACACACACACACACACACACACACACACACACACACACACACACACACACACACATATAAGCTACATCTCGCACCCACATTGGTGCATAGTAAAGCTACAGGCTTTACTACTACAGGGTCCATTTCTCCACTCTCAGGGGCAAATTCACAAAAGGATTGTTCAGTTTTGGGGCCACTAGTCGTGCCACCAACAGCGCTGCGGAGCAAATGTCGTCTCGGTGCTCTGGTACTATTTGTGCGCTTTTTATACATACGAGTCTCTTTAGAAAATAAGTCAAATTCACAAACACCGGCGCTAGTAGCCACACGCAGTTTTTGTGAAGATTATTAGCGTCTTCAGAGAGATGGGAGTAACTCTCTTATAAGTGCATTCATTCATAAGGAATGTCGCACCAAGACCTTCCAGTGATCATGGCAGCAGTGATTGTAGCCAGCCCTGGTGAAGGCATCAAGCATCATCAAGACAGGCGTCTGAGGCGTGCATGCGAGCGTATATTTCAACCTCAAGCTCAAGACCCCAAAAATATATTTGGTATGACCCCCGGGAATCAAATAGCCGATCTCCAAGCCCACAACGTGTTGCATTGCGATGCGTTGTGAGTTTGTAGATCTTCGATTTTCACTATTTCTTGATTTTAGTGTGTTTTTTTTATCTGATGTTCTGAATACCTTTTTTATTTTTGAAAAACTTTTGAAATAACAATTAGACTTCTTTTTTTTGTAGTTAACGCAAAAAAGGGATATTTACTCAAGACCCATAAAAATGGGTCCCAACCCTTTGTTTGGGAAACAGTGCTCTAGTACAGGGGTGACAAACTTATTTTAGGTCATGGGCCGGACTGGTCATAATGCGTGTGCTCCAACGCTGAAAGGCATGAATGCTGTCATAGTAATAGTCATAATACACATTACATGATGGGGTAACGTTATTAGGCTACTGATTTCAGATCTATGACTAAACAGGAATGTTACTGTATACTAAATTTTACATTGTATTGACCTCTCATACTTTGTCTTATACTCTGTGTGTACAGGAGCTTTCAGCCTGCATTGTCCCAGCATCCAATGAGATGAGACCCTGGTGTCTGACTGTATGCCTTCAAATCACTGGTTTGATTCTTGACCTCCATTTAACCACTGATTCTTAACCAGTCCACGCTGAGACACACACACACAATCCTGCACTACTCAGTTTCTCCCTGGAGAGAGTTATATTTAAACTGCTAGAGAGGAGGCTTGCTCCCCACAGAGACCTTTTTAATCTCTAACATCTCTCTTTTCTAAACCCTAACTGGCCTATTTCTGACTTCTACCCTGCGCACACCCGCAAAGACACACACACACACACACACACACACACACACACACACACACACACACACACACACACACACACACACACACACACACACACACACACACACACACACACACACACACACACACACACACACACACACACACACACACACACACACACTTTGGCTGACATAATATCAAATCCTTACATACATGCTGAGCTGTATTCGCTACTGGACTAGTTGCTTTTGCAGCGGCCAGAACATAAAAAAGCGTTAATTTAATCAAATATGATCCTCCAAACTAGATTTATATTGTAATCAATAGATAATATTGGCTTCATCAAATAGAATGATACTGGTTGACTTGATATACTACGTACGTGGCCTTCATCAATACTTTATTACACCAAGATTGAATGCAACCTACACATTCTTACTCTCAAGTAGTTCTATAGCGACGCTATAGAACTGACCATCCGTCACCGCTTGGCGTGACGGGAGCTATTCTCAATCCCAACTCGTAATAGGTTGACGAGTCCACTAAGAACACTTAAAACAAGGCAGGTGCCCCGTGACGCACCTGCCGTCAGGCGAGCGAGTGGCTGTCCAAGCGGTGGGAACTTGGAAGTCTGCTTCAGCCGATTCAGCGCCGTTCAAGTTGTATACAGACTGGCACAGAATCGTAAATCATCACATCCTTGTCAACATGCGACGTCGCCAGACGTCACATCAAACGTTGATGGATGGTCAAATCCATCCCAACCGGTCACCCATTTCGCATCATGGGTGAGAGAATGCTAGGACATGATATAACATTTCTGGGCCAAGTTTTTTCATTAATTTCATTCAAATTTCAGTCTCACATGATTATTCAAAGCTCAATCTGCGGTTGCCTGCCAAAAAAGAGAGCTGTGTACCTCAGGCAAGGGCTTTAAGAACTGAAACATTCACTCCTTTTTATTTTTTTTAACTGAAATGCAAAAGTTACTTTCCCTAGTAACTAGATATTTTTATAATGTAGTAACTAAGTTAGTTTTTGATAGCATTAACTAGTAAATATAACTAGTCACTAATTTGAAGTAACTTGCCTAAGGTTCAGTCACTGCTATTGTAGTGACTGTTAGAATAATGAGTGGGTCCGGCATGGATCTGAAAGAATATACAGTTTAATGTGTTGTGGTCTCAGAGAATGAAGTACACTAGCAACGTTAGCATCTTGCTAAAGCACCTCCAGTAGAGCCTGCGACAGGCAGCCGAAACACCCATTTCTAGTTGGTAATAAAGGGAAAACTGACCAAAGACAGAACTGAAGAGAACCTCAGAGCAGTAACTGTATTTATGGTTTAAGGAGGACAACTGTAACACACCTACATTAGCCATGCATGCTACACAGGAGCTCAACAGATGGACACACTGTCTGAGTGTCTGTTTTGTTGATGCGTGACGTAGCCAGACTAGCCACCGACAGGTCCTGGCAGAGCTACGTACGTCAGAGCAGATATGTAGCCTTTTTGCAATAATGACCGGTTATTAGCATGTCTAGCTACTGATAAGCAGAGCTGAGATTCAATCATTTTTATGGGTACTCTGTATTCTGTCCTTTGGATTCCTACTTGGAACCAAATTTTGGTACCCAACCCTATACTCTAAAACTTGTTTATTGATCAATGCCGATGGCAGCGCAGGAATCAAACTCTACTGGTCTGGATTATCTGGATATTTAAACTCTATAATACCGATAGTAGACCGATGTGTCTGAAGGCGGGAGGAGAGAGCGAGAGAAAGAGTTAGCGAGATAGAAAGAGAGAGAGGGAGAGAGGGAGAAGGGAGGATGGAGCGACGAAATAGTAAGCGGATAAACAAGAAGATGGATGAAAAGAGAGAGCATGAGAGGGAGAAGAGCAAGAGGAGACGACACAACAAGGGGGAGTAAATCACGAGATGCTGCAATACAACTAGGGAGCAGAGGGATAGAAAAAGAAGGGATGAGATCATTGGTGGTCGGGGAGTCATTGTGGCGAGTGGACGAGTGTGCCACCCTGAGAGGGACCAGGTGCTACGGTAAATCACCCTGGAAACACGTCACCATGGAAACCTTAAAGTCACACGCGCACAGAGACGGAGGCTGACGCGCGGACACGCATGTGCGCAAGCACACACGGAGTCTCTCGCATACAAGTGTACACACACACACACACACACACACACACACACACACACACACACACACACACATCCTTAACATGCCCTCTTTATGGCCTGCGTGTGTGCAAGTGTGTGTTTAAGAGAAGGAGAAAGAGGGAGACAGAGTGCAATTAAGAGAGAGACACACACAGAGAGACATGGAGAGAGAGAGACAGAGAGATTGATGTCTTTCTCTGTAATCTAATCTCAGTGGCAGAGAATGGTACATCTGACTGACAACGTAGAGCCACAGCAGGTATAGCGCTGTCTCCCTCTCCCTCTCTCGTTTCTCCCGTCTTCTCTTTCACTCTCTTCACTCATTCACTCTCTCATCATTTGTCCCTCCCTCTCTCTCTCCCTCACATCCGCCCATCTCTCCGGTGAAGGATAGGATGTCTGTCTTATGTGCTTTCATAACATGGACTGTCTGCTTTATTGCTATGAAAAAGGGAGATACTGTGCGCATGCGCAAACATGCAACTGTGCATGTATGCGCGCGTGAGTGCATGCACACATGTAGGAGCTAGCTACCTGTAGTAGCTACAGCTAGCAATAAATAGCCAGAGGGGGAAGTCAAATAGTGGCGAGTCTACTTATTTATGATGTCTATATGTGCTGTATTTGTGTCTGTGTGTGTATGTGTGTGTGTGTTTATGCGCGTGTGCGCGATCATTCGGTCTCTTCCTAGGGAGAATTCCTCGCTGTAGCGTTTGAATTATTCACAGTTCCGATCAGCCCTATTACACGCCCGTTAACAGAGGGGTGGGCACATTCCATCCCTCCCTCCCTCCCTTCTTCGACAGCATCTTATGCTGCCTCCCCATCAATCGCTCCATCCCTCCATCATCTGACATCCGTTCCTCCGTTCTCTACTCATCTGTCCTTCCCCTCATCTACCACGCATCGTTCCTTCTCTCCGTTTCTCCGCATGTACCGTCCCTCTATACCACCCGCTCTTTCCACTCTTTCTACCTCACTCGTTCTGTCCTGAAGCCTCCCTCGTTCTTTCCACGTGCTCTTTCTCCTCCCTCCCTCCCTTCCTCATTCTCCTGCCATCCATCCTACTCGTCTATATGTCCCCCTCTCATTTCTTCTGTGCCGTTAGAGAAGCCACTTCCTCTTCTCCTCCCTCCCCTCCCTCCATCCTGCTGGTGTTTCTCCTCTCTCCTCCACCAGACATTAAACCCTTCTCTCCTTCACCCCTCCCTCCTTTTCTCCATCCATCCATCTCCACTCTGTCCTCGCCTCTGCACAGTAAAATCCTCAGCACCAATTTAACTCTGAGCAAATATTGATCCAAATGGCCTGATATTGGGTCAGTTTTTACACTCTCATAGTGAAATGAACACTGAGGATTTGTACTGTGTTTATCTTATTCTCTTCATCTTAACCAGCTGGCTGTAGCCTCTACCTCTCTCTTTCTCTCTCTCTCTCCCTCTCTATCTATCTCTGCCTCTGCCATAGCCCCTCATTACGCCTTCTCCTTCGCTTCTCTTTCTCTCTCTCTCTCTCTCTCTCTCCAGAGAAGCCATTAGGTGCTGCTGTAAGGCCATCATTCTTTTACTCTCTCTCTCTCTCTCTCTCTCTCTGCTGTAGTCTCAGGGCAATAGGTTCCGTATCCCTCTCTCCCTCCCTCCCCTTTCTCTCTCTATCATACCTCCTTCTCTACGTTCTCCTCTCCACCTCCTGCTATTTCTGTAGGCACTCTCTCTCTCTCCCCCCCGTTACCCTCCTCCTCCCATCTTTTCACACCGTCCGACTCCCTCCCACCTCCTCTCACTCCCTCTATTCTGCTTTCTCCACCTTTCTCTCCTCCTTCCCTCCCATTTTCCAGTGAGGCAGTAATGTGTAGCCATGTGTCCAGCACGCACACACTCGTGCACGCACAAATTACACCTTTCAATAGAGTCCACACACATTATATATATATATATATATATATATATATATATATATATATATATATATATATATACATATATATATACATATATATACATATATATACATATATATACATATATATACATATATATATATACACACACAAATACATAAATAAAAAAGAAGGGTTAATTTTCACCCCCACTTACTATAGGTGCTATACTATCTACAGAGTGCAACCTGTCTCTGCTGCCTTTTGTCGTATACATTAAGCCATCTCTCTCCCTCTCTCTGCACCTTCAGTTATCGCCATCGCCCCCGACTCCCCACATCTTTGTACACCATTAATCTCTCTCGCATGTTCTTCACAGACACACACACTCCTCCCTCTCTAGCATCGGAGTGCAGATAGACAGAGAAAGAGAGAGAGACAGAGACAGACAGACGGAGAGGGAGGGAGAGAGAGAGAGAGAGAGAGGGGAGGGGGGGAATGACCATTATCTATGCTAGCATCTCCAATAATTCCACAGCAGCCTATTATCCACAATGGAGCTGAAATGGCCTTTGGTAATATGATGAAATCTGCTGTAAAAAAGTAGAAATAGGACTAAAAGCGTCAAGAGAGGAGAGAAAACCTCCATTCCTCTCTGCTGCCTTATCACATTATTGTATTCTACCTATCTCTCTCTCTCTCTCTCTCCCCCCCACTTTTCTCTTTTCCATATTCCTCTCTCTCTATCCCTCTCTCTTCCATTTGTCACTGTATGTCTCCACAGCATTCACTCTCTCTCCGTCTCTCCTGCCTGCTCTCTTTGCTTGCCAGTGTCTCTCTTTGTCCATGCAACTAAAACACTAATCCAACGCATAAACCCACATGCACATATGCACAGATATTTGAGCTCTCTCTCACACACACACACACACACACACACACACACACACACACACACACACACACAAGAGATGTTCCTAGTACTCACACACACACACACACACACGCACAAACGCACGTACACATATGCACAGACGTTCCGAGTGCTCACACATACACAGATAGTCAAAGAATCACTAGCGTCCCACAAAAAGGCGCAGGAAAAAGCAATTTGCCATCATCAGTAACAGCTGCTGGTGGCGGGAGGGTGGAGGGGTGATGGGGCACCAGGCCTTCTTTGGGAAGGAAGGGGGATTTGTGATGCAGTACATAAGTATGACCCTCCCTCTTCTCTTCTACTCCTCCTCGTCCCCCCATTCAGTCCCCAGGGAGGTGGAGAGGTGATGTATGGACCCTCTGCTGATCTCACTACTCAGCAGAACCGATGAAGAGAGAGAGAGAGAGAGAGAGAGAGAGAGAGAGAGAGAGAGAGAGAGAGAGAGAGAGAGAGAGAGAGAGAGAGAGAGAGAGAGAGAGAGAGAGAGAGAGAGAGAAAAGTGTACTGTGGTATGGAGAATTAAGCTAAGGGTTACTTAAAGAAAAGGGAAAGCAGACATTACTCTGTGCGTGCGTGCGCGTGTGTGTGTGTGTGTGTGTGTGTGTGTGTGTGTGTGTGTGTGTGTGTGTGTGTGTGTGTGTGTGTGTGTGTGTGTGTGTGTGTGTGTGTGTGTACTACGCACATGCATGTACATGTTTGTGCTTGATTGTGTGTCTTTCTAAAGTGGAAGAGAAAAGGAACATACCTGCATGTACTTGGGAGAGAGCACCTTTGTACCAGAGGTGCTCATGATGCTATCTATATATAATCACTGCACAGCATGTGACCAATACCCAGAAACCTCTCTGCTTCTCAGATGCACGTGTCTCCAAAGACCTGCTCAGGTCCGGAAGGCTGCAACCATCGCCATCATATGACTGATGTAGCATGACACATGCATTTGTGTGTTGGCCTGTATGAGGAGTCATGTGTGTGTGTGTGTGTGTGTGTGTGTGTGTGTGTGTGTGTGTGTGTGTGTGTGTGTGTGTGTGTGTGTGTGTGTGTGTGTGTGACTGTGTTTGTGAGACACACACACACACAGAAAGCACTGTGTGTGAAAGAGACAACACACACACACAGAAAGCACTCTGTAAGCTTAAAAGAGCATTGCGAAGCAATTTGCCACAGAGATGCAAGGTATTAACTTAACAACCGATCTTCCTAACAGCCAGGGCCTGAAATTATCTCAACAGATTTACACGTGTGTGTGTGTGTGTGTGTGTGTGTGTGTGTGTGTGTGTGTGTGTGTGTGTGTGTGTGTGTGTGTGTGTGTGTGTGTGCGCGTGTGTGCATAGCTCTTGGTCTATCGGTTCAAGAGTTCTGCATTGATTCTAGGATTAGATCTGGTAAACTCTACTGTATATACTAAATCGTGAATGTAGACATATATACAGAAATGTATATCTGTTTTATGTCGTAGCTCTGCAGGCTGTCGAGGCTAGCTGTCTATAGGGTTGGTTTGTGTGTCTGTCTTTGTGTGTGTGTGTATGTGTGTCACACACACACACACACACACAAACACTGTTTGTCCAGAGCTAATCTCGCAAACTGCTGGATCGATCAGTGCAAGGAGGCTACTGAAGTACCTCCACTATTTGTCTTTCACGTATGTTTTATACTTTTTGAACTTCAAAAAGGGGCTCGGACTGGGCTTAAACTTTTAGTCATGCGTCATGGACACGTCATAGAGGCCTGACATACTGACATCAATGGATGGCCACGTTAAGTCAGAGACCCAAATTTGAGCCACGCCTTTCCTATGTGGATCCCGAGATCCACAAGATTAGATATCTTTCAATACATCATAGTCAATTTAACTGAGATTAAGACCATCACGGTTGCAGTTAAATTAACACTGAAGATTTTACAGATCCCTGATATGATACAAAACACAGGTTGTGAAGGGTTGTACACAGCAACATCTGTGTTAATTGACTCTTACAGGTATATATTTATAATCCTAAGAGTTAAATTCACACTAAATTAAGATGGCTGTATTTACTCATGCTCGTCATTTACATCCACATCCCATTCGAGGTTTTTCTGTACTGCTATTCTGAGTGCGCGAGGGCTCGGACGATGCTTCCGTTCAGCCAGGCTGTACTACACCGTGCTGTACTAAGCTAGGCTAAGCTTTAGCACTCTCCACAGACTCAGAGGCAATAAACAGTCAATTACCTCGGGTTGTGACCAAAGACCCTCCCTTATAGTCGAAAGAGAAACAGAAGAGGGCGGGAGAGAGAGAAAGAGAGACAATGAGTAAGAAACAATGGAGGGGAGGCACGGAGAGAAGATGGTTGATAAAGGAGAGGAGCGACAGTAACCCTGGGGAGATAAAGGGAGGTGGGGAGAGAGAGAGAGAGAGAAAGAGAGAGAGAGGGGAGGGAGGGATGTATAGAGGAAATCGTTTCTGAAGGAGTGCACTGTTGGTATGCCTGGGGGAGAAATAGATGAGTAAACAAACACTGGCTATATGGACAAACAAGAGAGTCTGAGAGACCAAGGCAGAAAAGGAGAGAGAGAGAGATTAAACACACAGGGTGAGAAAGCAAGAGGGACGGAAAGGAAGATGCGACGGGACGGAGGGAGAGAACAAGCTCGGCCATGTGTTTAAAGTCAACAGAGCCCTCAACACAGGAGGAAGAAGACGTGGGCGAGAAAGAGAGAGAGAGAGAAAGAGGGAGAATGGTAGATGGATGGATAGAGAGAGGGATTGAGAGAGAGATAGAAAGTGCAATAACAGAAAAATATATTCGAGAGAGAGAGAGTGAATGAGTGAGTGAGTGAGTGAGTGAGAGGGAAGGAAAAAGACAGAGGGAGACAGGCACCCTGGTCGACATCTGTGAGAGGCGAAAAGAAAGAACGAGAGGAAGGAAGTGGCAAGGAGGAGGGGGGGGGATTAAACGACAAGACGGAAAACTAATTATTCTGTGATTCTGCTAATTAGCGGTGGCCTTCCATACAGACTGTGCTCTTGCACCGTACATTCACCAATGCATTCACACTGTGACGCTCCTGGTGGGAGGGAGCCGAGTGTGTGTGTGTGTGTGTGTGTGTGTGTGTGTGTGTGTGTGTGTGTGTGTGTGTGTGTGTGTGTGTGTGTGTGTGTGTGTGTGTGTGTGTGTGTGTGTGTGTGTGTGTGTGTGGTTAATGCAGGAAAAAGGGTAGGAATGGATGGATGGATGGATGAAGAGGGCGAGGGGAGGAGGAGTCTGGGAGAAGGGAGGAGAGTGAGAGAGGAAATGGAGGATGAATAAAAGGAAAAGAGATGAGAGGACAAGGGAGGAACAGCGGGAAGTTAAGCCCGATTTACACTGGTATCACACTCCGGAAAAAGAGCAGATCTACAAGCTCACAATGCACCGCAGCCATTTCGGTGCACAAGACGATGCGCAAGCAAGTAGCGTATAAATCAGGCGTTAGGGGACAGAGGTGGAGAAAGCCCACAGGATTAAGTTGTGTTGTGTGTTTAATGTTAGCCACACAGTGAGCAGCTTTTACACAAACTAATCATCAAAAAGCCTCATTTAGCCTCCTATTAATCCAAATAATGCACACGCTGGTAGGCTGGATGGGAGAAACCTTGCTTGCGAGCCATCTGCACTCTACAATTAATTTTCAAAGGAAGATAGCTAGGGTTTGAGCACGTGCACGTGTTGTGAATGGGTGGGTGCGTGCCTGCATGAGTGAGTATGTGAGTGAATTAATAGATACATAACTGGATAACTGGTGTGTTTGCGTGTGTGTGTGTGTGTGTGTGTGTGTCAGCCTGCAAATGTCTAGCAGTATTTGCAAAGGTGTATGAGCGTGTGTAAACTGTGTGCTCAGGTGTGTGTGTGTGTGTGTGTGTGTGTGTGTGTGTGTATGCGCACGCTGCCTAAGCTCAATGTTCATTTGCAGTCCCTTGCACTGAGGTATGCCACGTTCCAGGCACGTGGCATAACGTGTACTGATCTCTCTCACACACACACACACACACACACGCACACACACACACACACACACACACACAGGAGTGCTAATGGTTGCTGGTAGATCCAAGCATGAGAAAGGGGGGCCCGAAATGAAAGAGTGGGGTTAAGTCTCTGAGTATGAAGGGATTTAGACCTCAAACAGACAGACAGACAGAGGAGTGGAAAGAGAGAGAGAGAGAGAGAGAGAGAGAGAGAGAGGCGGGCAGTGAATGATTCATTGAGCATGTAAGTGTTTAACTGTGCAGTGCTGGTATAAAGCCCCATTTATGCTTCGTCGTACGACCGCATTCCGCGCAGAAAATAAGCGACCTACAGCTCACAGCGCGGTGCGGCTTCGACGCGTTGTGAACTTGTAGGTCGGCTATTTTCGGCATGCAACACGGTCGTACGACGAAGTATAAATAGGGCTTTAGTGAGAGATAGAGGCATCTGCAGGGACCAACAGTCAACGCAATGCAACATATGCTCACTCTTTCTTTCTTTCTTTCTTTCCCTTTCTCTCTCTCTCCGGTGACACAGAGGAAGAGGGGTCAGAGGATGGAGGGGGGGATCCCTATACCTCTTGTTTCTCTTCCCAACCGCTCCCTTCCTCCACCTCTGAATGGAGGCTTTCTTAGACAGATGAGATATCCCAGATATTGACCCTATGTGTTGATATATGTGTGTGTGTGTGTGTGTGTACGTGTGTGTGTGTGTGTGTGTGTGTGTGTGTGTGTGTGTGTGTGTGTGTGTGTGTGTGTGGTGTGTGTGTGTGTGTGTGTGCCCCAGTAGACTAATGTTATGCCTTCAGTTTCTGCTGCAGAGAAATCAATGGCCACACAACCACTCCATCCCAGAGAACCAATGATGGGTAGTTAGAAATGACTGTGTGCGTGCGTGCGTGTGCGTGCGTGAGAGAGAGATTGCAAATTACCTCCACCACAATAGTGCCATGAAGAGAACATAACACACCACCTTGCTACCCTCGTACCATCTTGTGTATGTTTAAACACAACAACGCTCAACATGCTATCACCACTTATCTTGGTTATCAGAGACGCTTTTCAAATCCTACAGTGATGGTAAATCTAGTAAATCCAAGGACAGCGGGAGCAGGTTAATGGTAGAGAGAGGAGAGAGGGCTGTTCCTGCAGCCCGTGGTCACATTGATTAAGGTTGGCTTAGAGCGCCATATTGTAGTGTCGTTAGCTTTGCTCATTGACCATATAAGGATCAATACCTTGAGCTGCCTGAGGATGAACTGAAACAAACACACACACACACACACACACACACACACACACACACACACACACACACACACACACACACACACACACACACACACACACACACACACGTCTAAACACGGAAGCAAAGATGCAATCTTGTATGTGCAAGATAGGTCATGAACACACACACACCTGCCTGTGATAAAAAATAAGGCTAATGATTTGACCATTAGCAACAACACATGAATCATGGGTAATGGTGAACAGACAGGGAGAGAGTTAAACGCACGAGCACAGACAGACAGACAGACAGACAGACAGACAGACACAGACACACACACAGGAAACAGCATAGTGACACAAACAATGTCTGACAGGGCACAAGAAAACTTAAGACAAGCAGAGGAGTTTTACAAACATGGATGAAATGC
>NC_137604.1:31193725-31198725 GCF_963280865.1 Gymnoscopelus braueri | reverse complement strand
CGAGAGAGAGCGAGAGAGAGAGAGAGAGAGCGAGAGAGAGAGCAGCAGAAAGGGAGGGTGGGGGGGCAGGGACTGAGTCTTTGTTTACAAGATGAGAGAGAGAACACAAGGCCAGAAGTCAAAACAGAAAGGAGAAAGAAAAAAAGAAAAACATAAGACACTGACAGAAGAGACGGAGAGATTTTGGGGAGGATGGAGATGAGCGAGCAAGGAATAGAGTCAAAGTGAGAGAGAGGGGATTGAAAGAAAGAGGAAGATAGAAAATTGTAACAAAAGAAAAGAAAGAAAGGACGGATGGAAAGATATAATGGCATGAAGTAAGATGGCGTTTGTGAGAGAGGAAACGGGATTGGAGAATGACTCGCCTGGAGCACAGAGGGCTGCTGGTGGGTCACAGAGTGGGTGCATGTGTGTGTGTGCACGTGTGTGTGTGTGCGTGCGCGCGCGGCAATGACTGCCGTTTACAAAGAGGCAGCTGTTCCATTAGCTCGTGCCATTGTGTCTAATTACATCCTGGTCTACTTAGACACGTGCATGCACACACACACGCACACACACATGCGTGTGCGCGCGCACACACACACACACACACACACACAAAGCATATGTTGATACAGCACACAACCCTCTCCTCCAGTCAACCAAGAAATCCCTAGCATGTACGCTAACAAGGACAGGAACTGAGAGTGACGGAGCCACAGCCAGTACGTGCGTGCGTGTGTGTGTGTGTTAATCACAGTGTCACACACGCTCACTTACAACCCCTCCCCCCTCAGCGAAGGGATATGAGGCAGAGAAGCGACGCTCAAGACCCGCCAAGTGTGTGTGTGTGTGTGTGTGTGTGTGTTAACCAGCATATCTCTCTCTCTCTCTCTCACACACCCCTCCCCCAATCCTGAGGAGAGGAGGATCTAAGGCTTTGTGAAATACCACACATACCAGAGCAGCCACATGAGAGAGAAAAAGGGAGCTTTTGAGGAGCCTTGAAAGAGAGACACACACACACACACACACACACACACACACACACACACACACACACACACACACACACACACACACACACACACACACACAGCTTACTCCTATTACATGAATGTGACACTTCACATACACACATGTCAAAAAATGCCATCAACCCCAACAAGGAACAAATGCACCAAAAAATTGTGTACGCACGCACACACACACACACACACACACACACACACACACCCCTCCTTAATCAGCTCAGTGGCATAGCACTTGGATAAGAGGCACTCCAAAGGCTCACTGACAATAGTAATACAGGAAAGCTTACACTGTATTAGAACAGACAAATTGTACACTAGTATCCTTCAAGCTTAGCACTGCTACCAATCTGGTACTCTTAATAATACATTATAGTATGCCAATATGCTTCACAGACCCAAAACTCCATAAACTTGCTAAAGATGGTATTTATTTATATGCCTGATTCGCAGTTTGAATTCAAATGCAGCAACTTCATGGGCTAATGTCCAGGCAAGGAAACTGATACATGTATGCCCAAGCTGGCTCAACATAGCTAGTCCATACC
Organism: Gymnoscopelus braueri; assembly: GCF_963280865.1. NCBI lineage: Eukaryota > Metazoa > Chordata > Actinopteri > Myctophiformes > Myctophidae > Gymnoscopelus > Gymnoscopelus braueri. The sequence goes on along the minus strand of NC_137604.1, from coordinate 31,197,167 downwards.
TGCCATTTCCACCCACCGTCCATCCGGGCTATGGGACTGCAACCACGACTACAGATCCCATTGCCTGTGAGGACCGTTCACAAAAACGCGAATAAACAGCTCAAAAATGGGAAAAGTAAAAAATTGGCTTTGTCACTGTCTTCATATGCCAATGGTCAATGCCTGTGTGCAATGTATAATAATATAATGTGAATAACATCTAAATATCTTGCAGTAATCTGAGGTTGTGTTCAGGGTTGGGTGTTTGGCTTCTAGTTGGGACCTTTTAGCCAAAGCTTGAAGGCCATGTTGATTATAGTCTACTTAGCCAGCGACTTATGGGCCCCTACTGTATGAAAAAAGGTCACAATCTTGTGCACTCACTTGCAGATTCTTATCAAAGCCGGGATGCTTTTGTGAACAAACTACACCATTGATTTTTGTGATTTTGTTTTGATGTTGCTCACTTTAACTGTTTACATAGTCTGGCTGTTTCTCTTGTCAAATGTACACACTTGTTTACCTTCATCATGCAGACAAGCTCTACACCAGCAGTCACCAGCAGGCACACAGACTGAGAGTTCAGCTAGTTCAGCCAGCTCAAAAGGAGAGCAAATGAATGGATGAGGAGAACGGATCCTCGTTTTTCGAGGCTGCCATGATGATGAGGATAATCTGCCTATATCTACTGCACTCCTTCAGTCAGGAAGAAACAGGAGAGATGAAGCTGCCAGGTCACCTCATTCAGTTGTCTCATCAGAAAAGCTTACAAATTGCTCTTGCTCACACATACACAAAGAGGGGGGGGGGTGCGTGACTTTGCCATACAAGTGAATCAGTAACTGTATTACGGTTGCTCTGAGTGCACGTCGGCCATTATGGCTCATTATGTTTCTAAATCGCATTTCCAATGGGGCGCCCTGTGGTCTAACCCCACGGTTATGAGTCCAAATGGGGGGGGGCCTGGCTCAGGCAGAGGCCGTGGAGGAAATGGGAAGCCAAAGATGAGTGAATGAGGAAATATCATTCACATGTCACGGACAATGGGGCTGAGGTTCACGCTGATGTCCCCGTGAACCATAAGCACATGTCTGCTAATACGCATACGACGCACGCATGCACAGCCTTGTACACTGGTGGACACATGACGCCCATCTCCCTCCCACCCGCTGACTGGTATGAGGTTGGCGGCAGGAGTCGCACACAGGTACGCGTGCATGTGAGCGTACGCGCATGCTCTTCATCCACATGTTCCCCCATCCCTTCCCCCCCAGCTTGATTTATGAGCTAACCTAGGAGATTGCTTTCCACAGGAGAGGAAGAGGCACACGCACTATAGCGAGAAACACACGCACACACGCGCGCACAATGTCAAAAGTCCATACACGTCAAGGTGAAATGGAGTAAGAAAACAAATATATATAGTATGCTAGTCTGGCCACTGGCATGTGGAACATAGACCGCAGAAGAATCATAAACCACACACACACACTTTCCAATTCCCATATCCAACAATAAGAGGTGAGCTAATACTAGATATGTATTTTGTGAAATTACATATCTAATTAATTCAAGATGGCACACAGAACAAAGGGCAAATTTCACATTTACCTGCATTAAAGTAAAACGTAGCTCCATTCACACACAGGTAGCGCGCACACACACACACACACACACACACACACACACACACACACACACACACACACACACACACACACACACACACACACACACACACACACACACACACACACACACACACACACACACACACACACACACACACACACACACACACACACACACACACACACACACACACACACACACACACACACGACCACTGCATTGGATAGAAGAGCTATGGGGCAGGTACAGTAGTACACCACACAAATCCTGGCCTCTAACCCTCCAAGGGGGAACAACCCAATACCCCCCTGGTCTGTTGATTAATGGCAAGGGTGGGACGTCCCATCCTAAGGGGCGGGGGGTTGGGGGACATGGACATGGTTGCTTAGCTTTGCTATATATTGCAAGGTACTGGTCCGTACATGCAATACATTGCTCATACATGTAGATGTAAAACAATGTGTGCTCAGGTGTACGGTATGACTTGATTGTGTTTCACAGCCTGTGTGTGTGTGTAGGTGTGTGTCATAGTACTACTGTGTGAGCATGCGTGTGTGAGAAAGAGAGGAGAGGGCATGTGCGTCAGATCCAGTCATGTGACACCCAGTCAGCAATTGACTCTTATTTCAGGTGTTTAGGATGACATTGTGATACATTTGTGTGTGTGTGTGTGTGTGTGTGTGTGTGTGTGTGTGTGTGTGTGTGTGTGTGTGTGTGTGTGTGATGCCATTGCGTCTAAAATGGGGTGACAGAGACCCAGAGGCCCTTGTGTGAGATGCAGCCAGCCAAGCACCAAAATGTCAAACAGTTACTGAAGACTGATGGCAACTCAATCATGTGTGTGTGTGTGTGTGTGTGTGTGTGTGTGTGTGTGTGTGTGTGTGTGTGTGTGTGTGTGTGTGTGTGTGTGTGTGTGTGTGTGTGTGTGTGTGTGTGTGTGTGTGTGTGTGAGAGAGAGAGCGTGCATGCATGCGCCTATAAGAGTGCCCACATCTAAGTGTGTGTATGTTGTCCCTCAAAACAGAAGCATGCAACCTAAAAATCCCAGAAATAGCGTGGCAAATGACAATGTCAGCAAATAGGATACATAGGTTATTACCTTGTATCCACCAGGCTGGTTCACACTGCCGCTGCATGATGCCAAACCCAACATAGCTGGAACGTGTTGTACTTTCGCGTTCACTACGTTTGCTGGGCAAAGAATCTAAGACAAGTAAATGTCTTAGATTTCTAAAATATCTAAAATATCTTAGATATTGTCCATTTACTTTATTGTCCATAAGTAAATGGACAATAAAGTTTTCATTTCTTATGTACAAGACTCAGTAAAGTGTAAATTTAACACTGAGAGTGTAGAAATGGACCCGTAGGGGTCTGCGGCTGTGTAGGTACTGTATGGACTATCCACAACTGGGTTCAATGAGCATTGTCATCTATCAACCTAACTGCTGTTCAAATAAATATCATGTCAGAGTCACAAGAGGTTACTGTATCCCCAAAATCTATTATAGCATAATAGCAAAAAGTGTGTTTTGAAGAAAACACAAAATGGCCGAAAAACTTGTCAGGCGGAAATGGGTCAGGACCTATATGCAAAGTTGTGTCATGATCCAAGGATTTTTTTTTTTACTGCATGACCTACGGTTATATACTGTAGGTGAAAACGTGAAGCGGCGATCCTATATTAACATTGCCTAATGAGTCAACGGTGGTCAACTATTTTAGAGAACTTTAGGTCTGCTATTTTTTTTTTTATCGGGACCTATTGGCCACATAACTGGCGATACTGATGTCATCACAAAAGTCAAATAATGGCCGAACCGATATATAG